>NW_015618077.1:0-1135 GCF_001515605.1 Sinocyclocheilus anshuiensis
GGCTGTATGAACGGCTGATTGTCTCCCAGAGTTGATGTATTCTGCTGGGAGGGCAGAAGGTGAAGTTCCCAGTGCTGTTACACCTGAGGCAGCTGGTTGAACCCCTTCAGCTGTGGAAGTTACAACGCCGCTTCCTCTGACAGGAGCAAACTACTGATTGAGCTGCGCTTTTGTGCGCCGTCATTATCGTTAAGTAAACTGCTGTCTCCCTGCCTCATGAAGACTGAGATCGTTCAAGCAGGACATTATGAATAAGGTAATCAAAACTGAAGCGTCACCCTCTCTAAAATAATTTCACGAATGGGTCACATTTATTTATGGATACGAATATGGCAAATTAACAAGTGCGTGTGTTAATTTTGTCTCATAATTGTCTTTTTATTGCGAGTTGTCTCCGTTTACACATCCTTAAACGTACTCTAAAGATGACTTAAAGTTGATTAATACTTGTTGGAAAATTCCATTATCTTGTCTATTATTGATTTCTAATTGTGGTTATGTATCCTACACAGATAATACACTCACTCAGTGCTCGAAATAAAACTGATACTTTCAGATGCTCAAAACACCTGCTGGCCACAAATCGACAATCAGTGGCGATGAGTGTAAAAGAAACCTAGAACTCAAAATTGAATTCTAATGCCACATTCAAGTCAGAGATGGGAACACTGAATAGAGTTGAAATTCCCTCCTCCAGCTTTCAGTCCAATACTTTCTCACTCCCAACTCGTCACATATGGACTTGGTCAGGACTCCTTTGCATCACTTTTTAACACACTGGGTTTTTTCTTAGCGTAATTTTTAAACATGCAGGATACTCCATTACATTCAGTTGTTTGCCTTATGTGTCAGATAAATCACATCTGCAATGACACATATTGACTAATAATAACAAATTTATCAAAAAAGCAAATATGAGCTAAATGAAAAGAAAATTCTGTGTACCAATAGGTGTAAAGATAATCTTGTAATTAACATAAATATTGTGAATAATAATACATTTAGTATAATATCAGGGTATCTGCAGGATTTTTAAAATCAGGTTCACAGACATTTACAACTGCGTGTTTGTTGCGTAAAAATATGGGTCGATTTTCACATTGGTCTGAACAAAAACAGCAGACGGGCTTATTGA
>NW_015618078.1:0-1136 GCF_001515605.1 Sinocyclocheilus anshuiensis
ATATATTATAATTATTATCATCATTTTTAGGTAATCTATTTAGGTGATTTAGTGTGATTTTTTTATATTTAAAATACAATTAAAAAATATTAAAGTATATTAAAACTATACTGTTTTAAAAATATATATGATTTAAGTCTTAAAATTTCCATTTGATATTGTTTCAATGTCTGCCATTTAAAATCAAACCTGCCATGATTATCATAATACGAATGATGAATTGCGATTGGTCTACTTTATTGCATTTATCTGCATACTGAATTGTTACTGGTCTCTTCTTTCTTGCATATATTTAACCATTTAGCTGGGAATTTTTCCACTGGGAATGAATATATATATTCACTAGTATTTTCTTCAACTGTAGTCCTTTCATTTTAGAATTCCTTCATCCCCTTTTTCTGCCATGTACGTAGTGTTTAGTTTGCATTCTTCATTGTGATGGGAACGGTGGGCGAGGCTAATCATTCTTTAGCTGTACTGGCCTTAGAAAGGTCAGCTGTTTGAAATGTCAGGCTTCAATGGAACCAGATTCACATCGTGCTGCTCAAGTGTCCAATTAAAGAGGGTCTGGCAGGGGTTGAGTTGGAAGCACTCTTCACACAGGAGAGCTAATGAGGAGGCCAGGGCACCGAGACCACCTCGGCACTGATCTACAGGGCCTCAATCACAGCGGCAGGTTCTGACCGAGGGGTTGGCACTCGGTGTACTCCGAAAAGACCTCCAAGGGCACCGGGAAGGACACTGCTTGATCTCATTAAGGACTATGGATACATGTATGTTAATTTTTATCATCCCTCTCTCACATATACTCACACCTATGTAATATGTGCATAGGTCGGCGTGTCCTGTTGCTGTATTTGTCTCATTCATCTAAAAATGAAAGCTGCTTTCCATAGAGCAGGAAAACAAATTTCCGTCACACTCAGCGAGGACAAATGCAGGTCAGAGGTTACCGGTGTTGCATATACACTTTGCATACAGAATCCTAATAGGCAGCCAGGCTGCATGCTTATAGAGGAAGACAGGAACAGATGAGCTCATTTACAGCAGTAATTCTTCATTTATAGTAACTAAAATACCCTGTTCACCTCATCAATAAGCAGTGTTGGGAAGGTTACTTTGGAAATGTAATAGGT
>NW_015618079.1:0-1136 GCF_001515605.1 Sinocyclocheilus anshuiensis
GATTGAGATTAATTGGAATGCACAATGAAAAAACATGATTTCTGAAAATTGTTAAAAACAGATGAGATCCAACATGGCGACGCTCTGAAAAGCAAAAGTAAAGTAAACAATTCTTTGAAAATGAACAATTCTTTTTACAACTCAACAAAATACGATATACAAAACCATGGAAATGATAAAAACGTTGGAACACTTTATAGACAGTTACTTTTTCGGATTATTAACTAGCCAAAGAAAAAACAGGGAAAACAGGGAAGATTCAGCGGAAATCGGAGGACAGCACAACAACAAACATAGAGGTATGTGTGCTAGAGTCAATCAACAACAAACTGGAAATCCTCGAACTATTACACCAAGACATAAAAGACCTAAAGGCAAGTCTGGAATTTAGTCAAAACACAAATTGAATCATTGCAAATTGAGAATAAAGAATTGCAAAACAAGATAACACAACCGGATCAAATCACCGAAGAAAATAAACAAATGAAAGAAACTATTTTAGACCTTCAATGTCATAGTATGCGCGACAACCAAATTTTTTCAGGCATACCAGAACAAACACAAGATAACCCAGAAGACGCAATAAAATAATTTATGCTCTCAAATCTGAAGATTTCAAAAGAAACAGTAGAGAAGATCACCTTACATTGCGTCCACCGTATCGGCTACAAAAACCACCAGTCAACAGGCACCAAACGACCCCGACCAATAGTGGCCAAATTCGAACATTACAAACATGAAGAACTAGTCAAAAGTAAAGGCAAAGAGCTACGCGACACACATTATGGAATCAGCGATCAGTTTCCGCGAGAAATACAGGAAAGACGAAAAAGACTCATACCAATCATGAAACGGCATAGAAGCGAGGGAAAAAGAGCATCACTTGTCATAGACAAACTATATAAATGGACAACTATACAGACACCGACATCGCCAGAATGAAGGGGAGAAAAGAATCGTCATCAAGTTGCCAGCTAAATGCATCTGAATAATAAGGAAATGTCCGTCAAATCCCTAACGAAAATATAATCGTCACTAATGTAAAATCACTAATGTCTTATATGTTATGTGTAAATTGTGAAGTGAAAAATGGACTTTAGTGGTGTTCTTGTTTTTCAGTGTATAAAGATGTAACT
>NW_015618080.1:0-1136 GCF_001515605.1 Sinocyclocheilus anshuiensis
CGGCGTCTCCATCTGAAATGGCCACGTATCTTAAAGGTACTTGCCACTGGAGACGATAATCATTGAAATGGCAAATAGGTGGAGTTATTGGGAAAACGATTTATGCGTAGATTGTTAACGTGAGTTTTAACAGAAAGCATTGACAAGGATCAATCATCGTGTTAAAGCAATGCACATGAGATGCCTCGTTATGGAGGAGCACTTTTCTTAATAATTGAAAAAAATGAAAACAAATGGATAAGCAAAAGAGGACAAGAATGTTTCGGCTCACAGGATCTTAAGGTATGGATGCCATCGGATGTCTCGGAGAGAGCTGGGAGAAAGACTTTTTGTGCGTTGTGCGGTGCATTTCATCTTTTCGAAAGAGTCCGGTTTTTCAAACCCACATTATGGTACATGTGTTTGTTTTATGTTTGTTGAATGATGGTAACAATATAAGCAGTGTTTAGTCAATATGCAGTATTAGGGATTCTGTGCAGGGTGATTTTGCATTCTGGTTGGACTCACGATTATCTTTTGGTCAGATTTAGTTCTCTGTTAGTGAGGTAGTGCTCCATGTTTCGGTAACGTGGATCACAAATGGCTTTCAAAGGGTTTAACATCTGCTTGTTGACAAGAAGTTGAGCACTTAACATTTCCCTCCCAGCCTAAGCATTTACCATGACATGTTTGGTTCTTTTGGAAATCAGACTTTGAGGTCTGTCATGCAGGTCATGTTTAATAGCTGTGAAGCTCGCAAGCTATTATGTGTTTGATGGTGAATTAATGGAAAGAAATCCATACACATGCGTTTTTCTGTCATGTGTATAGTCACTGATCCTTGCAGTTTGATTTAGTTTTTTTTAACTGTCCTGTATAATGCCACTGATTTGTGGTGGAACGATGCAACTTTTGAACAAAAAACATTTTGAAGCTACCTTGGATGAAATTTTCAGGTGCAATATTAGATAATAGGATGTTTACATTTATAATTTTTTTTCCTGGTAAATCAGTCCCTTTTAGTCATTCTGTTCAATCTTTGATATTAAGGGGTTGATTTTATCTTTGTTCCAATTTTATGGTCTGTAATGTTTTTTGTTGTTCTTTTGAACTGAACGTAGGATGTTTATAGTAACTCATTTCTCTCTCCTGCTCTC
>NW_015618081.1:0-1136 GCF_001515605.1 Sinocyclocheilus anshuiensis
GTAGCTTAATTCACTATATTTGAAATAGTTTGAGCTGCAGTTCAAACGCAGGTGTGCTAAATGCCTTTAATCATTTTAATGCATTGTTTTTAATTGCACAAAAGTAACATGTTAAATTGACATCTCTAGTCTGAATGCAGACGGTTCCTGCTGGTGTTCATGTTGTTGTGGTCAACGTGTCCTCAGCTAATAGACTTAGAGATTTCAACTCTAATCTCTCTCTCTCTCAGATTCTAGGTTGTAATGATGTGCAGATTCATACACACATAACCTTATGATCTCTATAAAATACAGCAGTCAGAGTGTGATTATATAGAGGATGAGCCTTTATATCCATAAACCAAATACAGCTGACATCAATACAGCTAGATTCCACATCACACATTCAGTGAGTTTAATAAATAATGTTATATACAGCACAACTTTCCTCCCATAAAGACAGACGTTCTTGATCATCCAATAATAATTAATCAATTCATGCTGGAATGACTGAGACATTTAATGCTGTGACTCAGAACATTTGATTTGAATTACAGTCTTAGATCTTTGGTGATCTTTACACTCGTTTGAATAGAAATAATGAAATCTGTGTTCCATGTGATATCAGTGACACTAAGAGTAATTATATGACGTTGTATTTTCGTCTAAATGCTCTATCTGTGTGTTTAATCAAACAACAGTGTCAGAAAAAAATTATTTCCATATTTTTTTGTCGTTTTCCAGTAGAAATATCTAAACATTTTTAAATCAAGATACAAAATGACTTAATATATTATACATAAATTAGTTTATATATAAATTAACAAAAACATATCTGCCAATGGGGAATGAAAAATACTCTCAATTCAAAGGAAAAGCAAGTGTATTGTTCTGACCCCACTGGCAGATGTTTATGTTTGCTTTCACTACATTTTGATACATTTTCAGAAAACAAGACTTAGTATCTTAAGTCTTTTTGTTTCTCAACTACATGTATCTTGATTTGAGGATATTTCGGTATTTTACTAAAAAACACGACAAAAATACTTTACATGTTTTGTATTGTGTGTCAGTGAGTGTGTGTGAGTGTGTGTGTGTGTGTCTGTGAATGCGTGAGTCAGTGTGTGAGTGTGTGTGAGTGTGTGTGTGTCTGTGAA
>NW_015618082.1:0-1134 GCF_001515605.1 Sinocyclocheilus anshuiensis
CGGCCAATAATATCGGCAAAACGATATATCGGTCGGGCTCTACTTTTAATTGATCAAAAGTGCCAGTAAACATTCTATTCATCAAAGAATCCTAAAAAAAATTATTTCCACACAAATATGAACTGTTTTCAGTTCAATTCAATAATAATTATAAATGTTTCTTGAGCACCAAATCAGCGTAATTTCTGAAGGATCATGTGATGATGAAGACTGGAACAATGGCTGCTGGAAATTCAGCTTTGCCATCACAAGAAAAAAATACATTTCAACATATGTTATTTTCAATTGTAATAATGTTTCACAATATTGCTGTTTTTACTGTATATTTGATTAAAAAAAATGCAGCCTTGGTAAGCATAGGAGATCTTTCAAAAACAGTAGTGTATGTCATAAAAATTTGAAATAAAAGATTTCAGTGTACTAAGAAAACAGATGTTAATCGTTAATTTATGACATCAGAAAACTGAATGCAATAACATGGCCGTTATTGTCACATGTCAACAACACTATTTGGTAACAGCACCGAGGCCCACCTAGTCACATTGCGGTCATAAGGAGGAATTAGGATAGATATACAGTAATATATTATTCCCAAACACCAGATAAAGTGTTATTTACAACTATCACAAAAAAAAGGTCAGTAGCGGCTTGAATACTGTATACTAGTGTTGTTAACGATGTTGGCACCAGTCGGTACTGAAACTTTAAAAATGTGATGATGCCAGCATTTCTCGCTATAGCATTTTGAGCTCTGTTGAGCGGATTCTTAAACGGCTCTGATTGGCCATTGTGTTCTCACGCTCAACAGATATGTCTGTGATTGGCTACAATGGTCATCGCTTCACGCTCTTACACAGATATACACGGGAGCGTTTGAAAGCTGCGTCTATCAGCAGATTCGTCTATGAGCAGATATATTAGGGATCTGCTGATAGATGCGGCTTTCAAACGCTCCCATGTATTTCTGTGTAAGCACTCTGTGAAGATTGTTACATTTTTAAAACTTCAGTACCGACATTGGTACTTTTGACAACACTACTGTAGGGCTGGGTGATATGGCAAAAAAATAAAATCTCGATTTGTTTTTTTCAGAACGTTTGACCAATTCTCGATTTTTAACTAGTCAACTTGAAA
>NW_015618083.1:0-1135 GCF_001515605.1 Sinocyclocheilus anshuiensis
CATCTAGTAGTTGAGAAATCATAGCACCTTTAAAGAAGGCGTTGATTAGGAAGTTCTTAAAAATCTGTTTTTATAGCATTTTTTTTTTTAAAGAACCAGAGACTAAATAGTTCGAATTGTAATGTAACATCAAACTGTAAAACCCTGGATATCACCAGAACCTTTATTTTTAAGAGTAGGCCCATATATATCAGCTGATTCAGGTGACTGCTGTGTAATGGTCATGTGACCTGATGTCGCAGTTGCCATGACTTGTTTAAAGCATCATTTTATCAGTACAAACACTTCATGATGGAAGGACTGCACAGACAGCCACAGGAGAGGTCAGCACAAGCACATGTTCCTCCGGGACATACTGTATGTGAATTTGCTGACGTTACACATGTGGCCACTAAACTTCCTGTCTTCTGCTTCCATAGTGTCTTCCTGCACACGCCCAGTCTAAAGTGAAGCCTAGAGATGAATTATACCAACATTAAATGGAAGTGTTACTGAGATCAAAGCTGCTGTTTTTATGTAGTTATGTAACAGCTCTGTACCAGATTGTGATAATTATTTTATTGTACTGTTTATTTATTTGTCCCATGGTCTAAACTTCTCAATTTTGCCACTTTTTGTGTAATTTTACTTTCTTTTGCTTGACTTTATGTAACTTAACCTTTTAAAAATGTATTTGCTTGTTTATATGTATTCTTTTTTTTTTCACCTGACTGTCTTCACTGTGTAACAGTGAAAGCTTTATACCGGATTTGTGATTTCTATTTTATTTATTATTTATATTATTTATTAACATTTATCTATTGCTTATTATTAGCCATTTTATGATTTATTTGTATACTCCTTTGTGTGTGTAAATCCATATTTTCGTCACCTTTATAACTAATAATTTAATTTCTAAGAAGATTGTTCAAATCTTACAGTGTGGTAATTGGAAATATTGTTATTGATTTTAGATTAATATTGATCAGCCTGTTGAGCCTGTAGAGTCATTTAGAATTAAACTGGAGTAAAATTCGTTTGGGTCAGCATGTACTGTAACCTAAAAGTCAACAATTAAATTTGAAACTTATGAGTGTATTCTGTATTTCCTAGCCTTAAAGGGGTCATATGATGCGATTTCAATGTTTCCTTTCTC
>NW_015618084.1:0-1112 GCF_001515605.1 Sinocyclocheilus anshuiensis
CACACACACACACACACACACACACACACAACAACAACAACACTGTTAACCCATGTATGATGACACTAACAAAGAGAATTATTCAACAAAAACACACATCAACATCAAAAATATATGGGGACAGACACACTAAAAATAAATAATATTTCTAATGCACAAGAAAATTTGAGTGCATTTGTCTAAACAGAAGCATAAGACACCAGTGAAATTCGTCATATGACTAGAACTACACTGCTGGATATACAGAAGAAAAACATGAAACCAAAGACCTGAACCCCAACAAAACTGTAAAATGATCTCGAAACGACAATAACCTTCTAATCTGTTGAACATCCTCAAACTTCATGCAGTATCCAGGCGACGCTCTTCTTCTACCGTCTTCTTTCTTCCTGTAAACATAGCGGAATATACTGACACCTGCCGGACAGACAGTGGAAGTGTCTTGTATTAATAATGCAATTATTAATAATGGATGAAAGAAATATTTAATAAAACTTTGAATATCTTTTCATAGAAAAGGTTTGATACGTTCCATAAAAACTGGTGCATTTCATCATTTCAGCTTCAATAAAATCTGCTAAATAAACCTTAAAACTGCAGTGTATAATGAGTGAATCATTATACACTGCAGTTAAATTAAACTTATATTAAGGTATAAGGTATATTATGTATAATGTAGATAAATTATATATTATAATAAATTATATAAGATATAATTATATTTATTACATAAATTATACGTAAAATATAAATGACAATTTATATTTATCAAATAAATGATATATGCTACAATTCTAAAAACAATATAGTGTGTGCAAAAATAAATAAATAATTTTTTAAAAAATAAATAAGAACATGAGCCAAATATATTTGTTAAAGACAAGCTTGCAAATGTCTTTTATTCTATTCTTTGGATGTAGATACCACATTTAGAAATGTTTATATATATGTCCCCCAAATATTTTGAGAAATAACCAGTACTGGCACATTAATGTGACCCCTGCATTTCAAATCATTTCTACATCCCTCATTAAAGCCTTGTCATAATGTCCATATGGTTCCACCCACTGCTGCACAGCTTGCAATTGGATGCTTCTCTCTCAGTCTCTCTC
>NW_015618085.1:0-1137 GCF_001515605.1 Sinocyclocheilus anshuiensis
ATCACACTGCTCAAAGCCGCCTGCCTCGACATATTGGTATGTGCATGTGTGTGTGCTCGACTATCATGACTACCATGCAACCATACAATTCTATACACAACTAGGGCATAAAACAGATCTTGACTGTTTATTTTAAACATAATAAATATTAAATACTACATTTACAATACATTTTATGTGTGTAATATTATTTACACTGAATATTATTCAAGCTGTTTCATTGTTTGTTATATTTCAACACTGTTACAGGAATATTTACAGTAGATTGTTTGATTTTAGTTACTTTGTAGCAAAAACGTTAAATACACTATTAATAAATACATTATAATAATATAAATAAATCTAAATAAAAAGCAAAAAATACAGAATGGGTTACAGGATTCAAAGTAACTGAGTTGCAGATCTAGCTTAATTTAAGCCGTCACTCAATAGGGGCTAGTTTCAGTGTTTAAATGTTGGTTTGTAAATTACTGATAAACTTTACTTTACTTCCTGTAATTGAAAATGTAAATATTTTTCTCATAACTTTCATAGCAGGTATGAATGGGTGAATTTGATGAATACAGTAAATGCCTGGAATTTAATGTTTGGATTTTCTTTTTTCCTGACATTCTGGAGAAAAGACTTTAACAATTATTTATACTATTGTAAAGATGGCAAACTGAACATGAACAGAACTATTGTTTCATTTGTCATCTAATGCAAGGTTTCTCAAATGCTAGACCCTTTCTGTCATGAATACAACTTACTAATTAGAACTGTACATTTGCAATGCCTGGGACAACAGTGACCTCTATCGTCAAATCATGTTCATATCTTAAGGCTTACCTAAACAGCCATAAGAGTCTGATGTCATTTAATACCTGTGTTATCATAAACCTTTTTGTGCAGACCCATTTTACATAGGGTTGCTGTATGTGCCTACTTTCTGTGCCATGTCTGACTCAAAATTATGAAATGCATGTGAATGAGAAAGCATGTAGTCAGTTCAGAAACTGCTTCTACTTCAAAGACAGCAAAATACTGCAAGTAAAACTCTATAGACTATATTAAGTATAGTTTTATTGGCTTAAACAAACTATGTGAGCAATGTCAAGTCAAGTCAAGTCACCTTTATTTACATAGCGCTTTATACAA
>NW_015618086.1:0-1137 GCF_001515605.1 Sinocyclocheilus anshuiensis
TATATAAAAATAAATACTTATGGCCTACCTTCCTATAAAATATACTTTATACAATTATGTAATACACATAAAATTATAATATATCAAAAGTGGTGTACTGTAATTACAGTGTTATTATAATTGTACTGTAAAGTAATCCAGTTTTATAGGACTCTAAATGTTAATAGCCTATAATCTTAAATGTATTATGATGTTGTTTTCTGACCTCTGTGTGTGTTTTCAGTCTAATGGCTCCTCTAATTGAAGAATATGACAGACACATACAACAAATGGAAATGCAGCTCAAGTTCTCTCAGGTACACAATGCATGAAGGCTATCACTATACTACCCTACACAAACACTTACACCACATAAATGCTCACATTACAGTGAGGTTTTACTGCTGTCAGAGCTTGATGGGGCTGATTTCATGCTGTCAGCTTTAAATTGCAGTTTAATCCCAAGTCAAGTGAACTTGTTCTATAATAAGTTTGCCATTCAAGAGTACACTATCTCTATAACGTATACACTATCTACGCTCCTCCCACCTCTCAGTCACATGCTTGTTTCTCTCTGTCAAACACTCGGAGGCAGATGACAGATGTCAAAGCAAGCCTGGAGCAGGTGGTTAAGGAAAACGAGCGGTAAGAGCTTTCGAATGGATCTCCTGCTGATTTCTCCTTCCAGTCACTGATTTATTATCAGAGTTAGTCAGTGCTAACAGCTTCTGCAGCACAAGATGAGGTGGTTTTGGTAATCACAGCCAACCCTTTACATAAATCGACTTTGTTTGTGGAAGAAAGTTTGTGAATTTTGCTTTAATTCAGTGATTTTTCAGTTTTGTTTTTTGACACCCCAATCTAGAAAAACGTTTGCACCCCCACCATAATCTACTTGTCAGTATTCTATAATTAAAAAAAGCAAAATCACAATTTAAGCAATTTAAGAAATTAACTTTTTCACTCACCAGACAATTTGGCTAATAAATTAAATTAAATTAAGTTACCGGCCATTCAGAATGTCTACTAGCCAAAAAATAAATAAACCAAGAAATAAACCAGATTAACTATATCACAGCTTCATATAATATATTAGGGCTGTCAATAGATTAAAATTTTGAATCTAATTAATCACACCCTTTTTCTGTGATTAATCGC
>NW_015618087.1:0-1137 GCF_001515605.1 Sinocyclocheilus anshuiensis
AAAAATGTATGAAAGGGTGTTGTTTCTGAAATCATGTTTTCCCCCTGAACATTCCTCTATTTGTTTCTTAAGTCTTTTTTTTTTTTTTTTAAATCCTGCACTCTGAAACATTTCTAATTAGGAATGTAAGACAAAAACAGTCCAAATCGAGATGTAGCTATTGTTATAGTTGAAACCAACTCGACAACCAAAACATTTAGCAGTGTAATTTCAGTGGCAGAGATTTCTAAGCCAAAGACTTTATTTTCCAAGATGGTCTGGAGGCTATCGACTTAAATTCTGACCTCTTGAGCTTTATTTGAACCAACTGTACTAAGGAAATAATTTTGTTTATGGTGTTACATAAGGATTTCACTTTTTTCTGGTGATTACATTTTAATGTCTCGCTACTCATTTCAAAACATTATATAAAGATCGCTATAATTATTTCACTTAATTAAAACAATCTTCGTATTTTAGGCTCATAAAATGGACATCAAATGGAGAGCCAACACAGTACCAGATTATTTAAATAGTAACATTCTGATAAAACCAAACATTTAAAAATATTACCATGAACTGCACAGGCCCAGCAATATGCAAGATTACGAACAAAAAATTGGCAGAATTTCAAAACCGACAATTTTATAAATGCATAAACAACAGAGAAGTGTGATTTATAGTCATTGTAGTTGGATCGTTTATTTTGTAAATGTCAAATGAATTTGGTTTTTTGCTCATGGCAGCCAATAATTCACCGCACATAACAATGTGTTCAGAAACCATGTTTATCCTCTTGGCAAGTGAACTTGTATTTAATATTTGTATTACCCTGCATAGTTTTGTTCATGGTTATCAAGGATGAGGGCATGTCAAGAACTGTCTGTGTTGGCATCCGTCTAATCTAGCTGCTTCTACCATGTAAAAGATGAATTGGGGCCAAAAATACAATAATGGGCACAGACTTGGAAATCAACAATAAAAGACACTTGTTCCACTTAAGCCTATTTATGTCATTATTCTATCAATGCACTTTTTTTTAGTTGAATTGTATTTGGGTCATTCCACGAAATCAGTGCCTTTTCCACTTGGAAAAATAAAATAAGTTTAATAAATATTTTTTAAATATCCATGAAATGAAGACACCTTAAAATGACA
>NW_015618088.1:0-1137 GCF_001515605.1 Sinocyclocheilus anshuiensis
GCCCTTCCATTGGACTGATTACACATGTGATTCAGAGCGTGGGCATGCTGAAGGCGTTCCCAAAGCATTCTCCAATTCAGCGTCTCGTTCCCTTCGGGGAACCACGGTTATATACGTAACCTGGAGACATTTTATTTATCTTTTCATTAATAATATTGATCCCCAAACTAAGCATTCATTTTAAAGTAAGGGGAAAAAACATTTTGTTTATTTGTGTTACAACCCCGGATATACATCAGTCTTAAGTTTAATATAAGCGACTTTGTCATTGTAGTATTGCTGAAGTTGTGTGTATGTGTGTTTCTTCATTAAGAGTAATACTCAATAAACCTTAACCGAAGATCCAAGGTTAAAGATGAAAATAAGCGCTGCAGATGTTAGAACGCGAGATTATTGCTGCTGCGGTAAACAGCCGCTCTCGCTCTTTCTCTGCTGTCTCTTTGCAATGGCAAGAATTGGTCTTTAATTTGTGCACAGACATGTTCCGGGTAATAATATATATATACGATCAAAAATTCATGGCAACAATTTTTTAAAATCAGTTTAATAAGTTGAAACGACATTCACAGTCAATTTGATTCAGCTTAACTCATGTTTTACTATTTACTTATTGTCATCGTAGGCTTGGGCTACTTTTTCAATGAATTTTAATGAACATACAAATTTATATATAAAGATATATAAACATATATAAACAAATTGCTTGTATTTATTTATTTATTTTTGTACAAAATTTTAATTTGTTTATTTTTAACACCGGATGAGGCTTGAGATCATGTGCGTGAAGTGACGCCATCATTGTCCGCATCACAAATAAAAAGTGAAAGTAAAAGTTCAGAGTTGATGTTTCTCCATTTAAACAGCCAGAGTCGATTCTATATGGAATATCAAAGTGTTTCATAGGAACCTTTATAAAAGCTAAGCCATGATTTTATGTGTAGCTGCTTCATAGAAAGGCTGTGAATCTGTGTGTGAATAAGGTCAGTGCTGAGAGCTCAGGTCTCTGCTTTACAGGGGACTTCCGCATTCAGATTTCCTCTAACAATGTGTATCTGAGTGAACGCCGCGTGTCATGATCCTGTTTCTCTCCGAATCCGTTCAGCTGAATTATTGTGTTTGTTTGTCATTTCCATTCAG
>NW_015618089.1:0-1138 GCF_001515605.1 Sinocyclocheilus anshuiensis
ACCAAACACACCACATTTAACAAACTAAACCAACGCCGTTCCTCCAGCAAACACGCTCCGGTGATCAGCTTCTGCTCAGAACTTCACGAGAGTCTGTGTAGGATTGTAAAACTAGCGCGGGATTCAGCTCCAGCAGGATATAAATATGAAATACTGATATCAATACAGAAGTCTAATCACTGCTGAATGTATAACGGTTCTGCTGAAATGCTCTGCTTTCGTTTCTTCGAGTGTCTGTGCTGTTGAATCTTGTTCTGGACTCACAGAGCTTCAGTTTGAGCTCCAGCGTCTCGTCTCTACAGAAGAACAGGCTGTGTGTGTTTGCTAGCTTGTTTTAGCGCTTCTTTCGCATGTTTATAACAGCTTTAGCACGTTGCTAACACGGTTTAACACACTGCTAGCCTTTTTTGTTGGTTTTAGCGTGATTTAGCACACGGTTAGCATCTTCTAGCATATCGCTAAGGTGTCCTAGGCTAGTTTCTAGGCTTTGCTAGTGATAGAGTGAAGGATTCTGGGAGTTTGAATATTCTGGGCTCTGAGCTGAACGGTCCGCGAGTGGAAGTCTGTGGGTTTTCCCGGCTTTGATGGGTGTTTTCAGGGAAAGCTTCAGGAGGATTTCTCTCTCTATATTCACTGTGAAACTCAGACTGGATTCTAGAAAGAAGACGAGCGGCTACGCAGTAGAATAACTCCTGGACTGCTTGTGCTCTGTAGAGCGCAGTAACTCATCTGAACTGGTGTTTGTGTTCAGGACAGAAGAACGTGTGATGAACGAGTGCTGCTCTGCTGTTCAGATGATCAGTCACTCAGAGACTGTAGTGTTTAAAGAAGAGCGTCTGCTGGAAGCAATGATGAAGATGAGGATGAGGAGCAGTCAAGCTCTTTAACCTTTCTTACGTCGTAATGAATGAAGAGCGTGTGTTTTGTGTCACTGCTGTATTCCTGCAGTATTAAACGTGAGTAAAGGTCAGAGGTCAGTGTGTTTGTGTTCAGTCTCTCAGATGTGATCTGGTCTGGATGAGGACTTCCCATCATCCTCCACAGAGCACAGCTTCAGCGATCAGCGCTGCTGGATATTTACTCTCTGAGCGAGCCACGCCGAGAGAAACTCAGAGAGAAGAGCGCTTTGTGTGTGTTT
>NW_015618090.1:0-1138 GCF_001515605.1 Sinocyclocheilus anshuiensis
GGTCCTGGAACTGCAGCCTCCGGTTGTGCAGGAACACCCTTCTCAATGGATGAGCATCAAACTCACATCATCAACTCAAACCAACAGAGAACTAGTTTCCATCAGGACTTAGTCCACAAATACTCCGAGCTCTCTCTTTCTATCAGCACTACGCCTGCTACAACAATCGCTTGACCGCATCTTCTTGTTTTAATTTGAACGCGTGTGTCGCGCGCGTTCACACGTCTTCTTCCGGGGTTTCTGAGGCGGCAGTTACAGTATTTATCCACTACGCGCGATATTTCACATTAAAAATCAAACCATCGGCGCACTTGCGTGTTTTCGCGACCCCTCGAACTCTAACTAAAAATAAACAATCCCTTCATTTTAAACCGCCACTCACCTTGGGTTTCTCGTCGGCCATGGTTACTGTATTTGCGCTTCTCTACGCCGCCACACAAAGACTCCGCGGGGACGCGCACGTCCGCGCCCCCGATTAAAAACAGCCGCTGCGTGCGCGATCCCGAGAGGCGCGTCCGTTGACCGCGCTCCGTCGCGATTGGCCAGAGCGGGTCACGTGATGCCATGCGCGGGACCAGGGAGCCGGGGGGGGCGGGGGTACATGCACGCGCATTCGTGTCTTTTCTTGAAAAAAAATGTTGGACCAAATATGAACAGAAATAACACAAAATGCTGATTAGTTTGATAGTGAATGTCATATATAAACAGACATGTGGCACGCACATCCAAGAGAAGGGTGTAGATTGAGTGTTAACTGTCTTGATTCCGAGGGAATAATGATCCAGTTCTGCTCACACTGGACTGAAGGGGAAGGGAAGCCATTTTGTTCTTTATGTATTTCACAGATCAAGCTGAACGTACCTCAGCCATTATTTATTAATAATTCAAAACGAGTGTGAGGAAACTACAACCAATAAGTGATATAATTTACAGTAAGATCATACTGAACCTCTTGTGAGAAACATTTGACCTCATTGGAATGACAGTAGCTAGGCTATATACAAATATATTAGACAGTACATAAAACAGCTTAGTATTTTAAAGAAACACTGCAATCTGTATTGAAATCAGTTCAGGCTTTATTTTATTGATATTATGTGATAAAAAAAAAACACGGCATATTAAAAAAAATTGAAAT
>NW_015618091.1:0-1138 GCF_001515605.1 Sinocyclocheilus anshuiensis
TGTTTTATTTTATAATATAATATAATATAATATAATATAATATAAACTATATATATGTAATATGTATGTATAAAATACTACTCTGTCACACATTATTTCTACATGATATCTGTTGAATTGTATATTGTTCTGGAATAACATATGGAAACATACTAGTAATTACTTTTATTTTTAAATGATTTGGCAAAACATTTGACATATACGTCAAATCTTGGATGTCCTCGCAGCGATTGTGTATTTAACACTGTGAATGATAACTATGTGCATTCTAGCATATGTGTTATTCAAGCCTTAAATAAAAATAAATACAATTTTAAAAATACAATTGTGCTTATGCTCAGTTATCATAGCTTTTGGTGTTTAGACACTGCGTAAAGAGACACTTTAGAAATGGTAAACAATTCCAGCTTTAATGATGGATAGAGGCCTTTTCCAAGAACAGTAATATAATAACTTACATAACAATAATAATAACTCTCTCTCTCTTGTTTGGTTCCTGGCTCATGTCACACTTACTGGCCATGGAAGACAATAACTAAAGTGCTGTCGTGCACAAAAGTGAGAGTTATTAAATATCAACAGAGTTATCTAATAATGCGGAAGGGAACAGATCTGTGTTATGAAGATGAATGTTTCAGTAGCTTTTGCCAGATCACGGTCTAGCCAAAGAGTTTTCAAACTAGGAGTGGGGGAAAACCTTGGAGTAAAAAACTGCATAAATAAATGAATAAAATTAGATTTTAATTAATTAATTTCATTAAAATAAGTAAACATAAGTATTACTTTATAATAAATACATATACAATAAAAAATTGATAAAACAAATAAACAAACTGAAAGTACAGTGCTCTGGTGAGTAGAAAAAAAAAAACATAACACCTAAATAATCAATTTTTTTTTCCAAAATAATATTTTTAGTTGGTATAGTATATGGTGTACCCATTTAAATTAGTATAAACTGTGTCTTTTCACATGAAAAATACATAGCTTAAATTTTAGGATGGGGTGATCATGTTTAGGGGTCCATGGAATATAAAAGATCGAAAGCCCCTGTGCTAAACTATGCTGAGAAAATTCTTCTGTGGGTTTGTGGAATGAACACCAACGCATCCATCCCTCACACACACACACACACACA
>NW_015618092.1:0-1138 GCF_001515605.1 Sinocyclocheilus anshuiensis
TGAACAGAGGTTTTACTGAGCTAGGCTTATGCCATCAGCTACTCAGTCTCTGCCAAGATAAACGCCCTTTCTCACTAATGTAACTCAGAAACTTTTTGGCCAAGAGTGAAGAGAGTGAAGGGTAAGGCTCACCAAACTCTGCACTGCAGTTACACCTGAACCGCAAAACAATCCCACATCAGATAATCCTCAGTGTTTTTCATTTGCCACTAAAACTTTTTTTTTTAACTTTTGATCTGTGTTGTAATTAGTCAGACCTTCAATCTCAAAGCCAAAATAAACTTTCTTGTAGAGCACTTGCTATTGAAGTAAATCTTGTTTTTTGTTTGCTGGCACAGATCAGCATTCCCTAATCAAAATGAAATCTTGATTTGATTAAGAAATAACAAAAATATCATAAATCTGCGCAAATATCTGATACTGAACACCTTGGTTGCTGTTTAGTTGCTGCAAACAATGGACGATAAAACATTTGGGAATAAACCCACAAGCGGACAGTTTGATTGTTGTCATTGAGCCAGTGATATCATTGAGCTGGCAGTTGCTGAAAGGGGCACAAACTGTATTTGTGAAGCTTGTGCCAGTACAAAAAGCCAAAACACAACATATTATAATCAAACACACACCTGTTTAAACCATGTCATTTTTTCCCCTTGTTGTGTAGTTGATGGATACACCAAATCTATTCATAATGCTTTGCACAAGTTTGACAGACTTCCAGTTTGTTAGGATCTTTTGACAGGCAGCATGCAAAAGTGCCGCAAGGCTCGTAACATAATCTAAACAATTTCCGCTACACCTGAGCACTTATTCATCAGTCAGACCGCATGCTGCGTCAGCAACTTTTCCTGTGTAACTCTCCAAACTTTGATCCATCCATGGCAGGATGAGAATATGATAAATGGAGAACGCCCCATTGCTTTTGTGTTTAAACTTATGCCATGACCCCTTCTAAAACAGCAAACATACACATGCTCATGTTTCCACACTGGCCCACACACGCACGTGAAGGCATTCATTCGCACACTTACAAACACTTTAACGTTGGCCTACAGGCATACATCACAGGCGTCACATGCTCATGCACAGACATTTGCACACATGCATTCATAGTTCATGCTGGGCCACTGTAGCTAGA
>NW_015618093.1:0-1076 GCF_001515605.1 Sinocyclocheilus anshuiensis
CACACACACACACACACACACACACACACACACACACACTGTGTCTCCATCTCTCCTCCTCCATTTCTAAATTGGCAGTATCTTGCTGATGTAGCTCTCTTTAATGCTTTAAAGCCAGTAGCTGCTGTTGGCAAGTCTTTGGTTTCTTGTCTCAACTCATTAGTTCAAGAGTTGTTTGGAGTTTGCAGAATGTTGGCTATAAAATATTAACTTCAACAAATCTTCAAGGGCTTGTTCAAAAACATAATAGGCGGACCAATTAAGAGAGTGGCCTGCAGTCAGAATTTTACAGCTCATTCATGTGGATGGAGAGCGCAAGTGCCACCAGCTCTACACAGTTAAAACAGCTTAAAAAACAACATATTTTATATAGGAAGTGCTTTTTTACCTTTTGTGTAAATGCCTTGTTAAAGTAATTCACAGCAGCATTAGAATCTATGTGTTCCGTTAAAACAGTACTTTATGCTTTTATGTTTTTGTAGTCTGTTAGCTGCTACTACATTTATTTCTTCAGAAAGCTGAATGTTAGGCTGTTGGTTGTGTCTGGAGGGACAGATCTCCTCCTGTCTCACATCACTGTAACTCTTCCAGTTTCACACACCTCATGGGATCAGAGGACATATGTGTTCTAGCTCAGTTTGGAGAAATGTCAAGTTGTTATTCAATACTATTTCTTCAGCAATAGACAGATAGCAAGATTACAGTGCTCTTGACATTTGAAAACCCTTTTGTCATGGTACCAAATGCTCCATATGGCCCTATAGCATACTGCCTTTGGGAGCAATATATTGCCTAAGCTAAGCTAGGGCAATGTATTAAACATATTTTGAGTTATAAACCAGGAATATTTGCTTTAAAATAGTGCAGGCATATTTATTCCACTTTAGCGTGTAAAATATAACTTTATATCACTGTGACCAAACCAAAGGAAATATTTCCCCTAGCTCAGGTCCCTGCTAGTTGCATTTATAAAGACAGAATTACATTTAAGCAAGACTCTTTTAATATTCATTTGACTGATGTGTGCGGTAGAGTTGCCAAATGAGCTTATTGCCCTTTGAGCTAATGTTCGGAAA
>NW_015618094.1:0-1138 GCF_001515605.1 Sinocyclocheilus anshuiensis
GGCTGCTGATAGACTGCTGGCACTTTTTTAAAGATTAATTTGGGGACTTAAGATATGCAAAATATGTCCTACTGTTACATCCTGTCTGTTCAGAATAGGGAAGTAGGAGAGGTGTTAACATCTCTATATAGAACTTAATGCTGAGTCTCTAAACTGGCAGAGTAATGGAGAGAGATTGCCAGTTGTACTGTTGTGTAGCTTAAGCATTTTATTTGCTCTTCATTGCAGGATTAGATTTAACTATACAATTTAAGCACTGAAATGGAGGATTTAACAAGTCAGAATGCATTTGGTTATCCATATGGCTTCATTTACCTTGTTTTCACTGACAAAGCTGAAAGATCAACATAGCTGTCAATGCTGCCCTATATATAATATTGTGTGTATATGCACGCTAATGTATATTATATTATTATAATATAGTACAGAGGTTCTCTGATCTTTTGTAATCTAAATTTCTTACATTAAAAACGGCTTTAAACTATTTAAGCACTATCAAGTCAAACATCATGTGAACCTTGAAGACATCTTGGTCCCTCTAGTTGGCTGGGACTCAGATTGACTTCATGTTCAGAGTCACTATAGTGTCTAGAATGATAAAGTTGTAGTATCCTCCCTCAGTGTCGGACTCTGATTTAGAAGTGGTTTATTGGTGACAGACATAGAGCTGTTTCAGCTTCAGTAAATCTCTGATTAAAGAACAAACGGATTAATTCATCCATGCTGCAGCAGTTGTATGCTGTACTTTTGTTGCTTCCAGACCAAGAAAAAAGAACATGAGAAAATTAAATTGAGATCTCAAAAAAAAAAAAAAAAAAACTTTCATGTGGAGATCATAAGAAAATCAAGTTGTGAGTTTGAGAAAACAGCTGTTGCTATGTTAAAAATTTCATTCATTAATGAAAATGCTGTTATAATATGCTCACCCATACGTGTTTTTTCCTCATACAATCCAATACAATGGACAAAAAGTAAATAGTAACTAAAATGGAAGAAAAGGTCATATTGATTTGGAATGACATGGGGGTGAATAAACAATGACAGAATTTTCTTTTTTCAGAATTTTTTGGGTGAACTTTTTAATTTCAAGGAAAAATTTTCAAAAAGAAAAAGAAGCATGACTTATCTTAGGGACTGT
>NW_015618095.1:0-1138 GCF_001515605.1 Sinocyclocheilus anshuiensis
GCGCAGGGCCTCTCCAGCTGCAGCTTAATTTCCTGTGACTTGCCTAATTACTGTAATTAAGGATTAATTGCCATTAATTATTCACACATAAGCTCATCGCAAATCATGGGGTAAATGTCTTCTGAAAGCTGCCATACTAGCCATGGATAAACACACTTGGATGCTTCAGGCAGCTGAATCTATCACTCCACCCTGCAGCAAAGAGCCCTCCTGGCCCGCCAGTCTTACCAAAACAGCCATAACTCTCCACGAGAGAAACGTCAAATCCGACCCACAAGAGGAGAGGTTCTGTCACACCTAGCATGTTCTGCTATCAGTGCTTACACTACTGTAAAGATGGATAGAGGCAGGCCCGAAGAGCCAGGCCAAGAGTGCTGAAACGGGCCACCGTAAATTATGCAAGTTTAACATTTGAGGAGAAAAAAGGGAGTAGAAAACTTTCAGAGAGAGAATTTAAGCAGCTGAACTTTGAAGAGCTTATCGGCTAGTTTAAACAAACAGCTAATGTAAGGCGGTGTCGACAGGGTATATGTAAAAACCGGACTGGATTTATGCCATTCCATGACACACAAGGTTACCGTGAAAGGGGATTTTCCTCATACTGAACTCCAGCTAAAACTAGTTCAAGGTGGTACCTGGTTGTATATCATTTCTAGATTGAAAATGGCCATTAGGTGGTCCACAGTTAGCTATGGTTAACCAGATGAAATACTAGCTGACAGGTCCAAGGTATAACATCTTGGTGAACCTGGTTAGAACTGGTATTCAATGGTATTCAAATACACAGGTTAAACTCAAATACCACTTCAACAAGTAAACAAAAAATGCCTTTTGTAACACATTTTACTGCCATAACTTGATGTATTCAGAAAAATAAACAGGTTTAATGGAATATATAATATATATAATTAAGTTGGCTGAGTTTCTAATCTGTCTTTGCATCAGCAGCACCTATGATGCCTTCAAATGCTGCCTCACTAGGTTTTGCAGCAGAAGACTGGTATATTTGAAAAAGGCTCTGAGCTTCACACTTCGATCTTTATGGTCTCTTCTAGTCATGAGCTTGTGAACTATCTCAGAAATTGCCCCAGCATTTCTGAGGCAATAGTTTTAAAAGCTCACGCTTCATAAAATCATA
>NW_015618096.1:0-1138 GCF_001515605.1 Sinocyclocheilus anshuiensis
TACAGTAACGTGTTACTAAGTAATGCGTTACTGCCCAACACTGGTTGCTAGTGTATTCTGAATGGTTTCTAAGATGTCCTAAGGGGTTTTAGGGTGTTCTGTGTGGTTGCTAGGATATTCTGGTGGTTTCTAGGATGCTCTAAGTGGTTGCTAGGGTATTCTGGGTTGTTAGGATGTTCTAAGTGGTTGCTATGGTATCCTGGATTGTTGTTAGGATGTTCTTAGTGGTTGCTATGGTATTGTCATATGGATGGTTGTTAGGGTGTTCTAAGTGGTTTCTAGGATGTTCAAAGGGTTTCAGGGCGTTGGTAGGGTGTTCTAAGTGGTTTTGGGGTGGTCTGGTGGTTGCTAGGATGTGCTAAGTGGTTTTAGGGTGTTCTGGATGGTTGCTAGGATGTTCTAAGTGGCTTCAAGGGTCTTTTTAGTCTTTTTAGAGGATGGGCTCTTTAGACTTGGACTGCCTTAAAGTAACAATTAAAAACAGTCAGAATACATTAGCAATCAATTAGCAACCCCCTGGCAACCATCCATAACCACTGTTATTTTAGTATAACTTATATGCAATTATAGTATGTAGTAATATTTTGAATTTTGTTTTTATAGTAATTTTTTGCGCTTTTGTCATTTTGTTCGTTTTTTTATTATATTTATATGTATATTATATTTCTTTTTATAATATTTCTATTTAGCTTTATTTTTATTTCAGCTTTAGTCATTTTAGTATGAAACAAGTTGCCAAAGCAATAAATCTAAATGTAAATGCTTAATTTAAAAAAAGTTAATTTTATTTCTTTATGTTGTAAGTTTTTTTTATCATTATTTATCTAATATTTATATTTTATTTCAACTTAATTTCAGTTTACAAAATAATTTTTAGTAACTTTAGTTTTATATTAAAATAGCAATGCCCATAACACTAACAGCAAAATTTGGCAAGCACCATTCAGATTTTCTTCAGAATTGTATTTATTTATTATTATTATTGTTGTTGTTGTTGTTGTGTATTCTAACATCTGACGATAAACAAGACTTTATGAAATCTTCCAAAGATGTGTTAAGCCTGATGTTTCCCTGGTCCAAATGGGCTGGAGTATGAAAACAGCAATGCGAGTTTGAATCATGTTCAGATGGTTTGTTT
>NW_015618097.1:0-1138 GCF_001515605.1 Sinocyclocheilus anshuiensis
TCCTCACTGTGGTCTTCAGGGCTCAGTTGTAAGTGCTGACAGATCCAATTAACTAGATGAAAAAATAAAATAAAAAGAATTTGAATATGGTGTAGATATTAGCTGCTTCTTTAAAGATATTGTGACCTGGGCAAAGAAATTAGGTTTAATTTTCATCATATTCGTATTTATAATATATCCTGTTTCTTTTTTGGATAAAAATCAATTGATCTTTTCTGCTCTGCAGTCCACGCTGCTGTGTCCTGGCTAATATCTCAGGGACAGATATCTACAGAGATCGCAAGGACTATGTCAATGTAAGTGTACTAACAGACGCATCCTCTTTGTTCATATTCGGCAACATAATCATTATGTGTCATTTCTATTAACATTACTTGGTGTGTCAATGCACATGATGGGCCAAGATATGGACAGTTTAAAACACAGTGAAAAGAAGCAGATGGACGAAAGACCTTGCCTTGGTTTCATTTTCTGTCTTTCTGAATCTCCTACAGATCTATGAGCCAGAGGGAGTGAAGATTTTCAGAATCCCATCTCCCATTTTCTTTGCAAATATCGATTTCTTCAGAGACAAACTGAAGGATGCTGTGAGTGCAGTAGTTTCAGTGTGATAGCCCTGACCTCAGATAACTTTACCAGCTGACATAATAACAATCTAACCTGTGCACTTTGTGGCAGGTGGGCTTTAATCCTCTGAGAATCCTGAGGAAGAGGAACAAAGCAGTGAAGAAAATGAAGAAACTGATAAAGAAAGGGGAGCTGACCTTAACATCTGTACGTCTTAAACATGATAACAATAAACTCAAGGATTATGCAATGTAGCTGTATTGCATCCAGTGCTTTGATACCTACTGTACATCTTAGATACCTAAATGATATCTTAATCTTATCATTTAGATATACATCACATTTCTTTCGGTTATAGAATGGACTACAGGCCACATGCTCAATGCCCATTGAAGAGTCAGAGGATGAAAGCAACATGGAGGATCTAGACAAGCCCACAGACTATTCAGATCTTCCAGTCCAGGTGAACTGGAATGTAGAACTTCCTGCCAACATCCGAGTTCCTCCTGTGAACATCCACAGTTTGATCCTGGACTTCTCTGTGGTCTCATTCCTGGATATATCTGCACTC
>NW_015618098.1:0-1138 GCF_001515605.1 Sinocyclocheilus anshuiensis
TTTACCGGCGATCCCTGTGCCAATCAAACCCGCTCCAGCTTCGGTTCCGTCCATCCCGGCGCTTCACGCGCACCTTCCAGCGTTCCTCTCCGGCTCTCCACAGTCCCTGAGCCCGACGACTCCCAGCCAGAGCAGCCCCGCCACACCGAGCCCGACCTCACTGCTCCATTCGGTCGCCGTGCACTGTCAAGAGGTCACTTAAAACTTTAAGAGGGACTTGAAACTTTCCTTACACATCCACCCTGATTCACTGGCACCGACTAAATAAGGCAAGACAAAAACTGACAGTATACAAACCATCTTATCTGAAACCTGTGAAATGATATGACTATTTAAAAATACAGTGGAATTAAATAATCGGTTAAATTTGCATATAGCTCAGTTTGTCTATGACATATATGTCACGAATTTAGGCTACCTCCTATTATTAAAGGTCAAGAATAATATTGAAAAATGCACAGACTATGAAAATGAAAATGTGAGAACAAGTGTAAAGAGTTTTGGACAGTAAAGTTCATTAAGCAGAATTAAAATACGATCATTCTCCATGTAGATAATTTCACTTGTAACTTAAAATTTTGGGCTATTTTAAAGCCATTAAGTCTCATCGACATCAAGTAAAGAAACAGAAAAAGACGGAGAATCGCATGTATAAGCACAGATGCTGCAGCCTTTCCGTGTGGCAGTGAAGAAATATAAAAACTGAAATACTCCTACAATGCACTTTTGGTGTGACGTTACAAATATCGCAAGAGATGTTGTTCTGTGAACAATGCTCAGCCTAATTTAGCCGCTTTGTTGAAAATATAGTCAAAGCTGTTGTATATAAGTTTTCTGTATAATGTTGACATGCTCTGATGTACTAGCATGCTGCTTTTCACGTAGGC
Organism: Sinocyclocheilus anshuiensis; assembly: GCF_001515605.1. Lineage (NCBI taxonomy): Eukaryota > Metazoa > Chordata > Actinopteri > Cypriniformes > Cyprinidae > Sinocyclocheilus > Sinocyclocheilus anshuiensis. The sequence goes on from NW_015618098.1 coordinate 888, forward strand.
TATACCTGAAATAAATTATAAACTTTGTCATCAAACCTCATTAAAATACCTTGAGACTTACTGTAAGTCATTTTAAATTGTATAATGGAGTTGCTCAATATTGTAGGCTATTGTTAATATTACAGGTTAAGATATATGTTTCAATGTACGGAAAAAAATAAATCACCCACATAATAATAATATTGAACAACATGTATTAATAAATTACATGTTGTAAATTGCTTTTGTAAATTGAAAGGAACAGACAAACA
>NW_015618099.1:0-1134 GCF_001515605.1 Sinocyclocheilus anshuiensis
AAAGTGAGTATTATTTTTGTTGATTATTATTTTATTTCAGTTCATTTTTTTAGATGTCATTTGTTTGGTTATTTATTTGTTTATTTATTTATTTTTGTTATTTATTTATTTTTAGTTTATAGTAGTTATTTTATTTCAGCTTACAGAAACATTTTTCAATCCATATTTGTTTTGTATTGGCTTAGTGTCTGATAATAACCCCTGATTTAATCAGACCTTTTTCTTTCACAGACACAAAACAATTTCAGCACCATCTCCACCACATTTGGTGTCTCCATTGAGGACATGTTTTTCATTATAGTAATTATACTTTTGAGAACATGCTCAACTCCAGGGAGCCTTTGGAAGTTGTGGCCACAGCTCATGTAAAATTTAAAAGTCAGTCAAATGTGATTAGAGACAAAGGGACATTTTGTTTTATTTGTTAAAAAGTCGCTTTGAAACTCTGCAAGAGTTTGAGTGTTCGTGGAAAGCATCTGAGCGTAGTGGATGGCTTCCTTGCATTTGGAGTTTTTTCATTCCACTTCACCTGCACTTTTTATGAGTGATACTTTTTGTTTTTAATGAACCATAATAGAAACAGCTAAAAAAGTGCCAAGTGCATACTCAAATGGAGTGTCAGTATACAGATTATGCACCCTAAACCACAAACTGTTCTTGACAGCACAATTAAAAAGTAGAGTATTCATCAACATCAATGTCACATATCACTGATTTATTGAATTCATGACCTTTTCATAGTCAGTTTATGAAACATGAGGTGGTTCAGCAGTGTTGGTTTCTTTATGGTATCTTCTCGCACACTCCCTGACTGATTTCCGAGTTCTCCCTCGGTGGATTAAGATTGACAGGCGCAGCAGCAGCGATCAACACTTCAGGCTCTGAGTCTAGCAGGAGCAAGGGAGGGGGTTGATGTGCTTGACAATCAGTGCAGGAGTCAAATTAAATCATAACAGGATAAGCCAAATTCAGTCACTGCAGAGAGGGGTAAATTAACTAAAAAATATATTATAATAAATTATACATACTCTACCAATCAAATGTTTGGGGTCACCAACATTTTCAGAAATAAGAAATGTTTATTCAGTAGCAAATTGGCATATTAGAATGATTTCTGAAGGATCATGTGACACT
>NW_015618100.1:0-1138 GCF_001515605.1 Sinocyclocheilus anshuiensis
TTTTTTTGTCTTTGTCATTTTACATTTCAGTTTTAGTTTAAAGTATTTTAGTACATAAAGTTAAACTAAATTAAAATTAGATTTTTTAAATTAAAGTCTATTTTATTTTAAGTAACGTAATTTGTAGTTTTAGTTGTAGTTAACTTTTATAAACCTGGTTGCCATTTAATTGGTAATTTATTTTAAACGGTATTTATAAAAAAAAAAAATTCACGTTATCTCCTTGGCTCGTGGGTTTATTGATTCCCCCTAGTGGGCTTTATCCTAATTTAATTTACTGCTGTAGTGTGGCTGTGAAACACTCCGCAGCACTAGGTGGCAGCATTTCATTGTGCGTCTTTCTCCCGCACAGGAACACAAATGAGCGGGAGAATTTGTGTTGTTGTTGTGGGTCAAATACAGTGACGGCCTCTAGGAAAGATATTAATGTTTTCTGTGAGATATTAATATTTTAATGCTTAATTCACTATTGTTTTGAAAGTAAAGCTATTGCAAATACAAAATTAGCTCCAAGACTTGCCAAACTGCCTAAACAAAGAAGAGTGTAATATACGCGCGAATGGCGGTCAGCTAACGTTACCAGTCACGGGCATGTTGGGATTGAAACGGAGAACAGGACTATCTGTGCATTTAAGAGCTTCACTGGCGGACACGCATTTTCTTTAACCAGGGGTGAACACGATGTCCCAGGTCAGTAGTTATGGATGTATCGTTACGGAAAGAACAAAGCCACCGTTTGTGGCGCAGATTCCGTCAGTGGCTGCACTCAAAACCTAGTAAGCTCCCTACCTAGACAGCATTTTTGGGCATCTTAGGCGCTCAAAATTCTCTCAGAGTAGTGTTTTGGGACAAAGCCACTGTCTCTGAAAAGAAAGCAGAAGTAAAGTGACAGACAGGTAGCAATACACAGCATCACATTGTTTATTACATTAATGTAAACATTATTTCTGTGGTTTCTATTGTACATATGTGCTGTTCTTATGAACTTTCTATTCATCAAGGAATCCTAAAAAAATGTCACGGAAAAAATATTAAGCAGCACAACTATTTTAACATTGACAATACGAAATTATTCTTGAGCATCAAATCAGATTATTAGAATGATTTCTGAAGGGTCATGTGACCCTGAAGACTGGAG
>NW_015618101.1:0-1138 GCF_001515605.1 Sinocyclocheilus anshuiensis
AGTTCATGTTAGCTCAGGTCCATTAAATAATATTAACAGATACAAGTTTTGATTTGAATTATGCAATAGTAAATGCTGAAATTAACATTAACTGAGATTAATTGCTGCTGTAGAAGTAGTAGAAGTAGTAGAAGTTTTTTAATTGTTAGTTCATCATAACAAATATAGTTATCTAATGTTAAGTTAATAGAACCTCATTGTTAAGTGTTACCACTTTAATGAATTTCGATTCAGAAATTAAAAACATGATCATGGTGTATTCAAGTCATTGCATGTATGAATAGCATTTTAATATTTTTTATACATAATTATATAGGACAAAAAATAGCATCATTTTATTGACCCTAACAATATCATTATGAAAGAGTACCATATTGTTTCTGCATTGCTTCTTTTTTGTTTGCTTGAGTAGGCAAGAAGCAATAGGGTTTTGGCTCAATTTATTGAACTTTCTGCGTAGACTGGCGAGGTTCCCTTGCACAATACCTCTCTCTGTTGGCCACTGTGCTCAAAAAACAAGTCTGAACTTAGACATTTCATCCCTGTCCAGCAGATACGCAATGGGCCCATCATGTGCCGCTGTATGTTTCCCTTTCATTTTCTTTCTGCATGACACAGGTCCACAGATACACCACTGACCTCTTCCACTAATAAATAATCATATAAACATATCACCTTCACTGCCAGCCGGGTGCATCAATTGGCCTCGATGAGTGAATCTGAGAACAGAGGGGCCCCCATGGTGCCCATGGTGTCTGATTTTGCACTGTTAGGCGGTGTTATTTTAGCCGGTGTTTGACTTTTGTGGCTGAGACTAGACCTTAGGTTTAGGTTCTGCCCTTCTGCCAATGTTGTTAGCCTCATTCAGAGCCACCCTCAACATATTAGATGACTCTTTGCTTCTTAGCTTTTGGAAATAACATGGCTGAGTGTCCCCACCTGAAGTGTTTTGCTCAGAGAAGCATCTGATTCCACTCTGAGGTGGAAACTTTTGGGCTTCAAGTGAATCTCTTTTGATTGAGCAGCATGGAAGTGTGTTTGACTTACTAAATGAAGAGGTTCACCAGCGCATAAAGCAGCATGATGATTTTGAAAGTGTGCATCTCTTCAGCCCACAGTTATATAACAGACAATTAGC
>NW_015618102.1:0-1138 GCF_001515605.1 Sinocyclocheilus anshuiensis
TTTTCTGAAAAAAGACAGAATTATGAGATATAAACTCTGAATTGCGAATAAATAGTGTGAGATTGTGAGAAGTCGCAATTGCCCTTTTTTTAAATCATGAGAAATGGGCTTCCACAGGTTTTACTCTTTGACGGTTAGTCTTAGTTAAAGATTTTATAAAATATCTTTTTTAAATGAGTTCAAGTAAACCACAAGGCTAACATGCCAAAAACACGAGTTTGAATCATGCGCTGGTTTCTGCTGATTTGAACCATTCACATGTTTCTCCTGTTTCCTGAGCTTTCATTTCCTCTTTAAATGAGTAACACAAAGTGAGTCCTTCAAATCACATGACTTACAGGGACGTATAGGCACCTAAGCCCTTAACTTATATTATCTGGTTATCAAATCCTGAGAAAGGGTGAAAACAGAACAACATTTCAGCGGCGTCAGTCAAAAATGACAGGTTATCAAGTCTTGAACTATTTCATGAATGCAGGCAGGAAGCAACAGAAACCACATGCATGACATGATAGCTTGCAGTACTATGGTACTGTCACAAGACAAAGAGCTGAGTGTACAGTATAGTCCAACTGACCAGTGTGTTTATGCAAAGTAGGTCAATCAATACCTACTCCATGTAACATGTAATACTTACAAATGGTGAGTAAGGCTCCCCTGTTTCTGTAATGCCCCCAGCCATCTCAAAGAGAAAAACACAACTCTAAAACCTGAAAGTTTGCCACCCTGATGAAAGAAAAGACTGTTTTAATATTTAATACACTACAATTTTGCCAAAGAGACATAAGTAGGCCAGAGTAACATGGCTAGCGTCAACCGTTGTTTTTGATTTATTTATATTCACTCAGTTTTCACAGAATATGGCAGATTTAATGTCTTTTTCGTTATGGTTATATAATTTTCAGACAGAAAACTTTTTAAAATCACTCATAACGCTAAAAGAAAAGGCTCACCTGTCACCGTTTGAGGCGACTCCAGTTGTCAAGCGAAGTTGTTGTTTATTAGAAACGCACGAATTTTCTTGTGCCGTCCTCACGATCAGCGACGCAATTGCAGAGTGGAGCGCATCGTGTCCTCCTCACTGTTTGATTAGCGGATAATTAAGACAGGCTGCAGAAGTTCTTCTGTTTGGGAAAAC
>NW_015618103.1:0-1129 GCF_001515605.1 Sinocyclocheilus anshuiensis
TAAATAACTCCTTTTGACATTACAGATGAGAATTTAAAGAGGAATTTGAAGAGGTAATTCATCATGAAAATAATGTCACAATGCTAAAAATCATAATGTTCCTAAATACAAAATATAATCTCATTTTTCTTTTAATTTGGGAGCCGAGCGCTGAAGAAGAGCGCTCTCGCCTGCGTCTGCTCGTGGATTCAGAGGAAGATGATCACATCAGAAGTGCTGGTGGGACGCTGTAGGATCTAGCGCTTCAGCTTCATGATGGAGTAAATCACTGTGAGCCGCAGCAGCGTCCGTCTGAGCCCAGAAACACAGACTGATGGAGACGGAGAATCCGCTGGACGTGTCAGAACGCCTTTCTTCTTCAGACGGAGACACGCAGACAAACGGACATCAAAACAACATGAAGAATGAGTGATCATCCCTCTCCGAGGAGTCTGAGATGCTTTACATCGTTCCAGTGTAAAATTGATCAGCTACAAAAATATTGAGATTTACTTCATACAACGCGAGCGTGTTAAAAACTGCAGAAGTCCGTCGCGGGTCGCCGTGAGCCGTATAAATAGAGCGTATAAAATAAGGCAGCAGTCTCGTCAGTAGATCGACCACAGAGAGGAATCTCTGGAGGAAAATCGTTCAAGGCCCGAAGTCTTCACAGATGCGGCGTAACGTCTGCTCGTGACCACGCATGAAAATAACGTGACGTTTCTGTCAGAGTCTGCAGATATTAAACACAATAACATCATCCGTGCTAATCACCTTTGGCGTTTAGATCATCTCTCATTCTGAGGGTTTTTATTAGCTAACATGATTCTCATCATTAGTTAATTGTAAAAAAAAAAAAATGAACTGGACCAAAATAAATAGCGCTCCACAGATGCGTGTTTCTGCCGCAGTCGAGCCGATCGCTAGTGTTTCTTCACCGGAGGAGACGCGTCCATCGATCACGTTAGCTCCGCTCATGTATGTGTGTGTGTGTGTGTGTGTGTGTGTGTGTCACTCCGGTGGCGGCCGCAGGCTCCGCAGCTTCTTCTCATCTAAACTCTTCCAGTATTTGAAGTTGTTGTCCAGATGCTGCATTAGATTGGGCAGATCAGCAAACGCTAGAAACACAGAGAAGGCACTTTAGAAATAA
>NW_015618104.1:0-1121 GCF_001515605.1 Sinocyclocheilus anshuiensis
CATATATATATATATATATATATATATATTCCATACACACACACACACACACACACACACAAAGTAAAGATTACAATTAAGCTTAGTTTCTTGAGGATGATTGCCCCCTTAAGAAATCTGAGCATTAGTGATAATGCATGGTGTGCATTATGATGATGCATCATCCAAGATATTATTTAGAGAAGTATTTAGGGAAATAAATGTAGGCTAATATGAAAAACGCTCAACCTCTGGCACGAAGGCCCCTGAGGTAAACTAATGCCAGTCATCATCTATTTTTACAGAAAAGATAGAAAATGCAATTGATAGTTTTCATTATTTTTAAAGCTATCAATTTTGAATAGTAAATGAAATATGCCATGTAAAATTATGCGTTTTGACAATAACTGAATAATAATTAATGTTATTCAAAATTTAAATAACAGAACCCCAGTCAAAAGTAAACACTTGCAGCAATTGAGGGGATCATCTTTACCTCATCATTTCAAAATACAAAAAACATTTTTTACTACACAAATCTACATGAATGACTGTAGATTACAAATGCTATAAATTACAAATGTTAATAAATTAACACTCAAAAAATATATAGAATCCAGTGACCAAAAATGTAAACAAATAATTTCCAATAGAATATATCTCAAACATATTAAATGGTATAATTTTCCAGTTTCTTGCATTAGCTCGGTCTCTTTTCTGGAGTACCAATGTGTTAAAAGGCAAATAGACATCTATTAATTAATAGTAATAATTAATAATTAGTGAAAGAGAGTAATGGGGATCACTTAATCTCTAAAATTATCCATGAAATGTTGGAATAGAAATTACTGAGATTTTATAAAACTGATTAAAAGTAATCAGATCGTTGTTCAAAGTGTTGATCAAAACACTGACTTTTGGAAGGAAAGTATCCTTACCAAATTTACCAATTGTAAATGGTTTATCGGTTTTGCAGTGACTGTTTATATACCCAGCTAGAAACCACAGAATTTGACAATATTTGAGATCTAAACAATGCTGTTCACTCATGTCTCTGCTGGTTGGCCGTAGATGTGCTGCTAGGCAAACCGAACTTCAAACATATGTTTGCAAGCGCAGTGACATTAAGCTGTCAATCTACC
>NW_015618105.1:0-1139 GCF_001515605.1 Sinocyclocheilus anshuiensis
AATCAAGCCTAGAAAAAAAACAGTGAACCACCCCTTTAACACACAGAGTACATTTATAAGAACTTGGCACATTCAATTTAACTAGAGTTTCTTTATCTTAGATACTCTTAAATGTCATGTACAGTTAGGGCTGTTATTACCATAGCCAGCTATGGTTACATGCTCTAATTATCATCAAACGGAATGAATCCAATCTGATTTCAGATTCATTTAATTGGTTTCAGAAGAGCTTTTTAGCAAGTATTTGGTTACAACAATGTACTAAAATGTGCAATGCACTTATATTTATATAATAATATCATATATTATGCACTTGAAAAGTTTCGCATACAAACGACAACGTTGTCGAAACGATTCATGAAAAGGACAAAAAAATGCTGTATTATGCTAGGCCAGTAGTTGGCGATGTAAAGAAATACTATGCGCCTATGCATATTATGCATATAGAGTGAATACGTAACATGCACACACGACATCACTGTTTTCACAAATGCACATTTTTGTAGTTTACACAGAAACAATAACGATATAGTTTTCAAAAATTCGGACTTTAAAATCAGTTTCAATAGTTCGCATTTTCAGGCCCCCAAAATGTCAGCTGTAAATGAATGACCAAAATGCATAAAACGTTTTCGGTTTTTAGTTTAAAACGCTGTTCTGTAAACAACCATTCCAAGACAAAACAAAGTCCCATCCACTGACCATCTAGTATGACATGAAATGCAATTATACTTACTTACAGTCCTCAAATATACAGTTACGTGAATCCTTGTATACCAATTTATAACTAAGATTTCCCATATTCAGCCTGTATACAATAATCAATAGTAATGACAGCCTGAAGCCACCATAAGATAAAACAAGTGCGAATGACAGGCAAACTCATTTATCTATATCGCCTCAGGTTACATACAAATAAATCACACGCACTTCAGTGTGCATTATGTGTGTTTACATTTGTACTGAAAGGGCTTAGCTAAAAAGGTTAATGTAATGAATGACATCTGACCTCACCGTCAACTCAGGACACAGCTCACAGCACACACAGAGCATAGGATACAGACATGCATGCACACACCCACGCAGGGGGCCTAGCATCTGGCTAAGCTATCAATGCTCTTGTAACGTCTCTTGTCAAT
>NW_015618106.1:0-1139 GCF_001515605.1 Sinocyclocheilus anshuiensis
GCGGCGCCCGTCTCGCGGGTTCACGACGTTTGAAGGTTAAAACAACAAAAACGACACGCAACCGCTATTTACATTTTATTTATTTTTTCTCTCCACCTCACTCTCTGAAGCGCTCCAAAAAAACTTTTCTGCACAAATAACAACATTAATACGCAAATATAGAAGTAGGCTAGAGGCGTGACGCTTGTTTGGAAGAATATTGGAATGAATTCGTTTAAAAATAATTTAATGATGCCGACATTTTACGGAATGTGAAATGATGGCAAACGAGCAATTTGAGGGAAAACAACTTGCGTCGTGAAGGCGGGCGGGATGAAACGGTTCACATGGGATCGTGACGCCGTTGCGCTTCAGTCCAACGGCGATATTTGTAGTTCATCTTCTGAGGAGTTGAAACGCTGCTACTTACACACCAAGGGATTCTCGGCGGAGCAGGATCATCCTGTGGGTGCTTAATATGAATACAATTACACATTCGGTAAACAGCGCTCCGCTTATGAATGTGCGCAAAACTTACGCTGCACGTGACGTAACGCTGCGCTAATATGAGGCAACCGTCGCTGGAGCGCCTTTTATTATGCTTATGACTGAGGGCTACGTTATTACCTCGTTTCATTACAGTAACATTACTAATCAAAAATACTATGTATTATTTTATATTCATGTAGAAAAAGTGCCTCAAAAATAGAACTAAAAATACAAAATACAGAGCTGTGTAGCATCATATAAAGTTCGTATATGTAAATAGCTATATTACAAGGGTATAATAAAAACAAAAATTGTACTAAAAAAGACTTTAGGGGAAAGGTGTGTCCCAAAAAATGTAAAGAAAAAAAAAGATAACATTTTGAATAAACTGACTTATTATTAAACTTTTTTTTAATAAAATCACTTATTCAAAATGGAAAAAGCTCCGATTTTGTGGAATTATACCATAAATTATTACCAAGAAACTAAGGAAAAACAATGTATGACAAAAGGCATTTCATAGAATTTATGAAAAACGAGCATAACTGGCGATTTCAAATCATGTTTATTTGTACAAACTGCTAGAAAACGGAGAAGGCGATCACAGAGTTCTCCAGAGGTTCTCCTGCTTGAATCTGAGGCACATGTATGTGTAAGTGCATTACCTTTGT
>NW_015618107.1:0-1139 GCF_001515605.1 Sinocyclocheilus anshuiensis
TTTTTTTTATTGTATTTTTTATCTAATAAAAGCAGCCTTGCAAGCATGAGACTTTTCAAAAACATTAAAAAGTCCTACTGGCCCGAAACTTTTACGGTAGTGTATAATAAAAAACATTTTTACACAACATTCACTAAAAATATCAGAAATCAGCAATTGTGTATTCATTTTTAAGCTTGTTCAAACGTACACAAGGGACGCTATATTAAGCAGCAAAATGGACATCTCAAAGCTGCCACATATTGGGATATTTATCTCTAAATATCATGTAAAATGTGTGTTTCTTTAAATGTATCAATTTTATGTAATCTTATTTGCTATTATGTGTGCATTATATCGGCCAGCCAGCGCTCCATATACAAGTATTAGCCATTAAAACACATACGAGCTAACCACTACTTTTATAGACTGCCTTCTTTTTAAAATGATCAATCATATGCACTTCCAAGGCCAGGATATTACTGACACTCACAGCAAGTACAATTTAAGATGCTAACGTGTCAGGACCTATATTTATCAGCTGCATCAGTGATAAGAGATCAATATGACAGCATGTGATCATGCTACTGTCATGTATCAACAAGTCACCGGGCGCGAGATTCTTCTGGATTTATGACACATAAGCGTCAATGGAACCACGCGCGAATTATTTAACACACCAAACCAATGACCCTGTTGCACAACAAACGTTTACCGTTTGAGAACTTCCCACTGCGCGTTATCTGCTCACGTCTTACATAATAATGATCTGTTTATTGTATTAGCAGGGATGTGCACGAGCACGAAAGCTTAAACAACTCCACAGATCCTTATGCTAACGTGTAAAAATAACGTCAAGCCAACAGTGCGCCTGGGTAACTGTCAAACAGACTGACAGCAGAGCAGTGCTGATTTCTAGGCTGAAATGAGAAATAAAGTGGGAAATAAAAGACTTACACCTCTAGTATTCTGTCTCCTTTCCCTATACCGGCCCGGTCCGCCGCACCACCGGGTAGCACGGCGCTGACATGCTGGAGAGGAGCGTACAGCTCCCCGTTAATGCTCCGCAGCTGGCCGCCTTCACTCACTTGACCGCGGACGTTGAATCCATATCCCGATTCCGACTTTACGATCCGAACCACGCGCGGACCCGAGGTCAC
>NW_015618108.1:0-1139 GCF_001515605.1 Sinocyclocheilus anshuiensis
TGGGTTCATAGACTGGAAACTCCACTTTAGGTTTCTTCACCTTGTACCGTTTTTCTTCTGCAGAGCAAAATCAGTCAGCAGCACGTATTATTGAGTATCACATAGTCACAACTCAATCACAATAACATGAACACAACTCAAACACAATATATGTGCAGAGGTCAGAGTGTAACTTATAACAGTGTGTGATCATGATCTTACTCTGCTGCATTTCCTGTTCTGCCAGAGCCTCTGCCTCCTTCTCTTTTACTTTCATTTCCTTATAATCTTTATAATACTGCTTCACATCCTAAAAATACAACATATGGTCATGGCTACAGCTGTAGCCTTGGCGTGAAAACGCATCTCAAATCATAAAATCTGGTGGAACAGTACCTGTATGATATGAGGGAGAGACTTCACTGAATAGTACAACCAGATGCTTAATTTGAGAGGCAAAATGTCATGCCAGTGTGGCCTGTCAGATCTACAAAAAAGCAAGCAATGATTTATAGGTCTGGGAACTAGTGTCAACATTTCTTTTTTTTTTTTCACAAAAAAGCATCTAGTGTTATTCATGGTTTCTGCAGGTTTTATGCAGAAGCTTTTTAAAGACCTTTTTAAGACCAAGGAAAGAAAATTTAAGGAATAAACTGAAGTCAACAATATGTTCTCAAAATGTAAATGTCTAGGGGGCACACAGTGAGTTGTACTAATAACACTTGCAAGTTTCAACAGATCTCCATTACTTTTCCATTCATTTTGCAAAAACAAACAAAGCTTAATAATGTTAATAATAAACAGCTTGTTAACACCCATAAATTTTACTGTACCTACAAAAAATTGATGTTTTTTCCTCAGTATTTTTGTCTGGTTTTTCCAGTACAAAAGATTCTTAAATCAAGATACACTTACTAGACAAGTAAAATGACATCAGATAAGTAGTTGTGTTTTCTGAGAAATTTATTAAAATGAAGTGAGTTTATCATTAAACAATTTCATTTCAAGAGAAAACAGGTTTTCATATCTTTATTTTGCATCTCAAGTAAACACCTATTGACTTAAGGATATCTATATATTTGTATTGGAAAATAAGTAAACACAGAGAAAGATATTTATTTTTTAGCAGTGCATGCAAAAAAAAAAAAAAAAAAAAAAAA
>NW_015618109.1:0-1139 GCF_001515605.1 Sinocyclocheilus anshuiensis
CTTAATAATAAATAATATTTATTTAATATTCATTAATATTCAAATGTTCCATTTAAGTAGTATAGTTTTTTTTTGTGTGAAAAATAAAACATGTTTTGGACATGTACCATGATAATACCACAGTATATTTTTGTAGAGTCTGGAAAAAAATTAATTAAAAAAAAAATCTGTAATTGTAATTTTTTAAAAATATATTCATTTATCTTCATTTAATATTCATTTATTCCATGTATGTTGCATAGTTGTTATTTATTATGAAATATATTTATTAATATTCACGTGATAATCTGTAATATTCTTTTAATATTCCTTAATATTCATGTATTCCATGTAGGTTGCATAGTTGATATTTTTGGTGCAATATAGTCATAAATATTCACTTAATAATAAATAAAAAAATAATAATATTCATTAATATTCAGATGTACCATTTAGGTTGGATAGTTTTTTGTATGAAAAATATTTGTTTATATTAATTTATTCATGTTTATGTTTTGTTAAAAAATATATTAATATTCATTTATTAATCCATAATATTGATTTAATATTAATTTATATTAATTTATTCCATCTAGGTTGTGTAGTTGTACTTTTTGTGAAATATATTCACTTAGTAACTTGTAGTATTCTGTGAAATATATTCATTAATATTCAGTTGTTCCATGTAGGTTGTGTAGTTGTACTTTTTGTGAATATATTATTAATTTAATTATCCATCATGTTCATTTAATATTCATTAATATTCCATTTAGGTTATTTATTAATATGCAATATTTAATCTTCATGTATTCCATGTATAATTGACTGGCTCCTCCAGACTGTGTGGAGTGTATGGCGTGCTCTGATAACACCGTACGTGCCGGACTGACTCCCAAATACATTGACGTGGACACGCTGTGTGAGATGTTGAATTACAGCCCGGCTCCAGTCAGTGCCAAAATCTTCCCCTGCGTGCGGGACAACGCCGACCCCTGTGTCTACCTCTACGACCCTCCTGTGCCAGACTTCACCGTCATGAGAATACAGGTGCGCCAGACAGACTTTTCCTCAAATATATACAGAAAATTCACATGTATCCCCATTCCAGCTGCTCAGCTTAAAGGGATAGTTCTCCCAAAAATGAAAATTCTGTCATTAAT
>NW_015618110.1:0-1139 GCF_001515605.1 Sinocyclocheilus anshuiensis
ATTTGTTAGAAAAATTATGTGTTCTCATACAAGGTTATTTGCAATTGTGTTTGGATTTTTAAAATCCATCACTTTTAATTGATTTAGACTTTGCCAGTGTTCATATTTCATCAGGAACAGTTTATCTAAACTATTTTTATGAGCATGAACCCTGTCTTCTAGATTAACACTTATGAAATATGGAACAAATTTCATTTAAAGGCAACACATGTGCAGCCTGAAGACGTAATACCTCTGTTACTTAATTGCAAAAATATTTAAGCATGATTTATTTCCAACAAATATTTCATGAAGGGTTTGTCCTTCCCTTTAATATTCAATAGACACAAGCTGGAAGTAATTGATGCGAATCACTCTCAGAGCATCTGCCCTTTGGGATTCCAGTACATTTAATTTTATGACTTAAGCAGAAATATTATGCAATTTTACAGTGATTAATGCCCTTCTTGGTTAAGCTAACCAGATGGTTTGTATCAGTGAAAGTCTTTATCAATCAGCTCAAAGTGCTCATCAGGCCGAACACGCTGTCAAACAAAGCGTTTTGACCACCAGCTCGTGAAATTCCGGGGAATCGGATATTGGCATTGTTGACCCATGAAACGAAAAGGGTGATTTAACAGGAAATCCTTTGCATTGTTCTCTGTAGTGTCTTTACGATGACTGTGGGGATTAATGGCAGCAGATCAAACAGTGGTCAATGTGCCAGTCTTTTGTTTGTGGTATTGTTTTTTTTTTAATCATACGAATTCCTTCTTGTTTGCTCATTCAAAGCTCTGGTTATAGTCTCTGTGTTATGGGGTGTTTTTAAAGCCACAATGATTTCAAGCAGGGGCTGCGATTCCATCTGAATGTGTATTTTTTTTAAAGCACAAGTGAGTCATGAGTTCTGTAGATGCTTAAATCAAATGGACCACTGACCACCAAGTCAGCACCACTAAAGCTGATTTATAAGCTTTTTAACCGGCCGGTATTTATGACAGAGATGACCCTCATTGTCCTCTCCAAAAACCAAAATGTTAATGAATGTCCACTGAAGAACATTTTTAGCCAGCTCAAGAATGTGCTAGATCGAGTGACTGATTCTAGTTGGAACACAGCCAGAGTTTATTTGGGATCAGTTGAGCCAAGCTAGTCAAAGC
>NW_015618111.1:0-1139 GCF_001515605.1 Sinocyclocheilus anshuiensis
CCCCAGCGACTTAAGACTGGTTTTGTGGTCCAGGGTCACATTTCAAGCAAACCTAATGCAATTCAAGGTGCTTTACAAACATAAACAAGCTATAGATACAAAATACAAGCAATGAAAATAACACTAAAAAAGTACAGTATTGAATATAAATCAAGAAGGAAATGTTGATAAAACAAAATAGAATATAAATAAATTATGTTAATAAATACAATTAAACCAAAAAGTTCCCTCATACCTTTCAGTTTTAGACCGAAAGCATTTTAAAAGGTAGCACGCTTCCCAACGACTTGATGTTCTGCTGGGCCTCGTGCCAAAGTGTGATTTGCCTTAGGTAATGCAAATTAATGCAACAAGAGGTTAAATGCATCATTTGTAGGTTCACTTGGTAAGGGAAATCATCTTCTTTACATTAAAGGCTGTATCATTATTCTGTATTAAATGCTTAATTTTTAGGTAATCTTGGAAAGGGAAAGAGGCTATTATTATTCCTTAAGTAAGAAGTGGTATTAGGAAGATCACATAAATAAGAAACCCCTAATTCTCACCCTGTGGTAATTCCCAAAACCATTTATATTTTTTAAATCAGTATATATAATCATATTTTTCAAGTGAAATTTCTAAGGGGTTTTGGCTTGGCATTCGGTGCCATCTCACATGGATAAACATAAAATAGGATCTCTTATAGTTCATAAACACAAAAAGTGCATTCATAAGGAAAGGAAAAGGGTATTGTGTACTTGCATTTTGAAAACTGATGTGTTGATATTGCACTAGAGTGGATGAAAAGTGCAAGTGAGTCTAAATTTGCATAAAACGTCCAACATATTGCTCTTAGGTGAATGAATTCAGGTGTTGTTTACCTCAGTGGTGACATTAGGTTAATACTAGGTTGTCAGTTTATTAAGTAGGGCCACAACTTGGCAGAAGAAACAATCTTATTTTCGCTTTGAATGTCTGTAGATACACTGACTAGTACAAGCTAGACAATATAGAAGCAATATAGAAGCAAAGGGCTGGCATCACTTTCTATCTGGATCTGGTAAGGAACGTCCTTGGTGAGGGGGGAAGGTCACATCTAATGATCTCTGCAGCTGTCCAGATGATATGTTGAGTAGTTAAAGGATTAATATGAACAAATG
>NW_015618112.1:0-1139 GCF_001515605.1 Sinocyclocheilus anshuiensis
TGCACACTATCTGACCCACTGGCTCCTTCAGCTCTGTAAAACACAAATGACACATACAGAGCTTGTTAAAATGCTCTCCACTATATGACCAGAGCTGCTATTAAAATTTCACACAAATTATTCCTGAACAAACAAGTTCTAACAAATAAATTGTTGATATTAAATTGTTAGTATTTATGTATTTTAATACAAAAAATGTATATGACAGAACTAGTAGAAGCCAACAAAAAAGGAATGCCACTGTAAACCTCTCTCTAATCTGCATTACCTTTGACAGGGGTGAGAGAGGGCCGCAAGTTGTCCAAGTGATGGAAGAAGAACTTGTCTAAGCTGGAGTTGAGTGTAACAGGTACACCAGGTACCTCTCCGTTTGACTTACTGCGCACCCGCTTTGGAGGATGGGGCTTCTTGAACAGCTAAAAGAAACGAAACAAAGAGGTTAAACTGGATACCGAGCAAAACACACACTAGAGTGTACTGCAGTGGTCCCAAAAGGGATTTAGACACCTAGGTAACACAATTTCATTACATTAAATACAAATAACAAAACAAATGGCATCAGCAAAAAAAAAGAGGCTAGAGCTTTTTTCAGAACTGACTTTCCTTTCAATGACTTTTAACCAGCTGGGGTCAAGGTGATTTTTAGTAGAAATATGAAGTCAGTTCCTCTCAAGTGTGCACAGGTAACCACTGACGTAGTTCATTTTCAATAATGAAATTGCAAACCTGTTTTGGGATCTGGCCAAAGTTGTTGATGAATCCAATGGTAGCTGTTTCTTTAAGTGGGTCATTAATGTTGTAGATGTCCACCTGACCCTCATAGAAGAGATGGTGGAAGACATTGACTGCTTCCACCGCTGGAGGACCCTGCTGCTTGTATCCAAATATCAGGTCGATCCATTCATGCAGATGGGCGCTGACATAGTCACACTCCAAAGCCTGAAAAAAAAAACACACAGTCCCTAAAGGTTATGAACCTGTTTCTGAAAGTGGCCTTATTCTCTGACATTTACGACAATGAAGCGATAACACACAGAGCTTCTGGCTTCATCAGGAGATGATGTATTTTGATGCCAATTACCTCTCTGTGAACTCTGATGAACTCTCTCGGGTCTCCTTTTGCCCACGGAGGCAGAATC
>NW_015618113.1:0-1139 GCF_001515605.1 Sinocyclocheilus anshuiensis
TCCCCATGGACAAAACACATATTGCATTAAAATGGCTCCTACACACCGGCCCCTTAATTGATCATGACAGGAAGACATAACAATTACACAAATTATTCATAAAGGAGCCATAAAAGTTAAAGCAACATATACAAACATTTGCTCATAAATTGTGATATTGTTACATTTACAATCACAAACCCTCATTCACATTAGTCATTTGTCTCCAACAAAAGGCAAATTTTTCCAACAGGTCGTTCTAAAACACCACCTTTAGTTTTAACCTTTACTGTACGAACTAGACCTTTATCATCTGGAAAGGTTTCCAGTACTTTACCAAGTGGCCATGAACCACGAGGTGCAGTGGGATCCAGTATAAGAACAATATCCCCCGGAATGAAACTTCTTCGTTCCTTTGTCCATTTTTGACGTTGTTGTAACAGAAGTAGATACTCCCTGATCCACCTTTTCCAGAAAAGGTCAGCTAAATACTGAACTTGTCTCCATCTTCTTTTTACATACAGATCTGACTTTTCAAAGAGACCAGGCGGTAAAGCAGGCTTGCCTTTCATAAGAAGAAGATGGTTAGGTGTAAGGGCCTCAAGATCATTAGGATCATTAGAAATCTTGGTGATCGGACGATCATTTAAAATGGATTCCACCTCACACAGAACAGTATGGAATGATTCATCATCCAATACCTGTTGACGAAGTACAGAAGAGAGAATATTTCTCACCATACGAATGATTCGTTCCCATGCCCCTCCACAATGGGAACCTGCTGGTGGATTGAAACTCCATTTTACTCCTAACTGAATTAACTCCTTTTCAATTTGCCGCTTATTCCATGCAGAGAGAGATTCTTTCAATTCTCTGTTGGCACCAGTGAAATTCGTTCCATTGTCTGATCTGATGTGAATCACTTGTCCTCTTCGAGCAATAAATCTCCTTAAAGCATTTATGCATCCATCAGTGTCTAAAGAGTAAGCTACTTCCAAATGTACTGCTCTGGTTGCCATGCAGGTGAAGATTACTCCGTATCTTTTTACGCAACTACGTCCTCTTTTTACTACAATGGGACCAAAATAATCAACACCAGTGTTTGTAAAAGGTGGATGATCAGGGGTAATTCGCTCATAAGGCAGATCTGACATCTTTTG
>NW_015618114.1:0-1140 GCF_001515605.1 Sinocyclocheilus anshuiensis
ACAAAACCCTCTCAATTTAGCATCCTTGAAGGGGCTTTTGTGCTCTGAATTTGCAGAGGACACAAACAGAGCAAAACAAGACCCTATCCTTTCTTAGAAATGTGAACTTTACAAAACAAATAAGCAAATAAATACATTTAATATGATAGACTAAAGATGAATATGGTGTAACACATTAAAAAGCTGACAAATACTATATAAGACAGAAACGTTTCCTTTTATTACAGTATTTGGAACAGACCCGTCAATATTACATCAGGTTTTCACTCAGCTCAAACATTTCATGGAAAAATAATGAACAAAAGTGTTAAATCAGCAAGTACTTTGCAGATGGGGGCCACTTCTACTGATTTTCATGGGAGAAAACTAGGTTTAATTATATTTTATATAACCTCATCGGCTCATTCTTAGAGGAGCTTTGATGTCTGATTGTTGGAGGAAACTTGCAGTGCAATTGAGGTCGATCAAATGTCTCTGTACCAGCATGACTCTAATGTTCTCTGGCAGCTTAAATTTGCTATATACCTCTCTATTTATATGCAAGATAAACTAGATAAGTACTAATGGATGGATAAGACGAAGACAAAAAGACCAAACTTACACAAAGGATTCCTTAAAATCATTGGGTTTAATGCAGCGCACATAATGAGGGGTGGTAGCATTCAGTGTTTCCATCAGAAGATGTAGCGAGTTCCTGAACTGTGGAAAGGAAAATGTTTTCATTTTATCATTATGTTATGCACCTCATCTTGATAATAAACAGAGCGTCAGTGGATCCACTGTCCAGCATCAATATGGATCTAAAACTGGCCTCTGACACTAAGTCTCACCTGGGTGCCCACAGTTTTCCTGTGCTCTCGGTTGTGGCCTTTTGGAACTGGTTTGGCAGCCCGGACGTTGATCTTGGATGTCTTGCTGGTGGCTGAGAGAGGACCAGCATCTTTACCATCGTGGAAGAGATCCGCAACCAGCTGGAACTGTACCAAAAAAATAAAATAAAAACAATAGTGAAAAGTGAAAGTGTTCAAAAGAAAAAAAAAGCCAATTTTTTTTTTATTTATAAATATATTTTAAATATGTTTTGTAGAGGCACAAGAATATTAATACATTTGATTATATAAGGTCACATGAAGAAATCTT
>NW_015618115.1:0-1139 GCF_001515605.1 Sinocyclocheilus anshuiensis
GTGTAAAGGCTTTTGGTATTTGGCACATAAGCCTCCTCACACTGGATGCCAACTTAAACAGCAGTTTAAGACCCACGACGCAGGACAAACCATTCACTGTCATCACAATACTTCATGCTGTCTCCACTACTTCACTGCCAAAACTTCAGAATGTGAGCATTTTCTAGGCAAGTTTGAATGGTAAAAAACGTGCTTTCAATCACAATGTTGCAGAGGGAGATTTACTTAATAACAGCTTATTGAAAATGTTCATAATATAGAGATCTGAAAATAAGCAAAGGCCAGCATTGGATATGAGGGAGCTATTCACTTTTATGGGAGAGCAACCCAGAGCAAGGCGTAGTTGACAATTCACACTATTATGTTTAGTACAACACATATAGTCAATTTCACGCGGAAGACCGCTGCTGTTGACCAAAAGCATGATTGTGATAATGTCTTTAACATAATAAACAAGTTAATATAAAGTAACTTACATTTTAGACAAAATATTGTTGGTTTCCTTGACTATTTTGCTCCATGAACAAAAATAGATCCAAACAGAGCCATTGCAGATGCGTTTCCGAGCAAACACATTAGCTGTGTTTCGTTTTTGAATGAATCCGTGTTTTTGAATGAATCGGTTGAATAATTGATTCACTTATAAAGATTCATTTTATTCCTGAACTAATCAGTATTTTTGAATGAATGAATGATTCAGTAATTTGTGACAAACTGATGTCTCCTTCTACTGTACTTAGCCTATGTAACGATGTCAGTGTTGTTATTGTTAACTAAAAGTTTAAGAAAATATGGTAATTGAAATAAAGCTAAACATGTAATTTAATAAAATTAAATGTAAATATTAGAGGAAAAACTTGCTAGAAACTACTTGCTAATATATTAGGGCTGTCAGTTGATTACAATTTGTAATCTAATTAATTACATGATGTGGCGATTAAGTTAATTAATCACAAATTAAATTGGGCTTTAAAAATACCCCCCAAAATAATTTTAAAGCCATTATTATGTTAAATGAGAAAAATATCAAATAGATATTACAAAAAGTAGCTTTAGAAAGAAGTATTTTATTTGATTCAATATAAAAAATTCCCGATGAAGGTCATGCGACCGAAACGTAGTCAATAAATATTTTGATA
>NW_015618116.1:0-1140 GCF_001515605.1 Sinocyclocheilus anshuiensis
ATATATATATATATATATATATACTAAAGCCTACATACACGCACTCATTTTAAAACATAATATAACGGTAAAGTGTAATTAAATGTAACTTCAGGTGTAATTGTCAAGTATGGCTCTGTAGGCTACTTGATTTATTCGTTTTTCTGATGTTGTTGAAAGTAGGCTGTGTTGATATGTTCTAGTACCTGTTTCATTAAAGGTTATGTAATAAATTATGATACTAGCCTTGACCGAAAAAAAAAATCCATTAAATTAATTCCGGTCAAGTTTTGTAAATCAGCAGTTTTTTTATTTTATTTTATTTATTTAGTTTTTTTGACGCGAGTTTTATACAGTACCAGAAGTTTATTGAATTAAAAAAAAACTTGTTTTAACCAATTATTAAACAAAAATATGATAGTTTAATGTACAGTGTATTACATCGCTATATAATGGCAAGTACATGGTATCCTGTTAACAAATGGCAAACACGCACATTCAACGAAGAGCGGGGCAGGCGCGCACGAACGCACGCACGCACAGCATACTTGCTTAACCAGACATACTGTACACACACGTTTAATAGCAAACACTACTCTTAGGCACATGGCAAAAATGCCGAGAGAGCCGGATTCACTCAGTCATCATCGTGCAAAATGCCCTGAGGATAGATTCCTGACCAAGAGGACCGAATGGCTCCAAGGACCCTTCAGACTCCTCATTATAATCATTTACTTCGCTTATTTGAGACATACTTTGGCACATCCTCAGTGTCTGGACTACCAGCCACCTTTTAAACCCCCTTACCACCTTGAGTTTTGCAGGCACTATGAGAAATTTGGTTGCTGTGACCAAAAAGCAGACAACAGTATTGCAATGAGATACTGGGATATAATGGACCTGATTGGTGATGAGGCATATGCAGTGTGCGGTGATTTGGTAAAAGATATTATGTGTCAGGTATGTATGATCCTTTATTAACAAATAAGCTGAAATTCCTACTGTAGTAAACTGCAGTTTTTTTTATATATATATATAGTTTGTTATTTATGTTTTAACAAGTTTGTTTTTTGAAATGTTTGAAATGTGTTAGAAGGTATCTGAGAAGTTGCACTTTCATATTTATATTATAATATTAAACAACTTGAACAATTAATAGTG
>NW_015618117.1:0-1140 GCF_001515605.1 Sinocyclocheilus anshuiensis
CGCAGCCCACTGCAGCACCCGGGAGAGACTGCTAAATGACTGAGACTTTTCATTTTCATTCATGAGGGAACGCGAGGGGGAGGGAAGCCAGCGATGTCTGGGAGAATGTTTCTTACTGGTTTTGTTTAGGTTTTTTAATTAGAATGGATATATGTAGCCACAGAGCATTGTTAGAGTTTAACAAATGGGCTCTGTCTGATTCTTTTCTTGTATTTCTTTTATTTTGTTACTGTACTTTTTTTTTGTATTTTCTTTTATGTCTATGCAGTTTTAAATATGGATAAAATTAGGATTTAACAAATTGGTTATTTATTTATTTTACGTTTTATTTCATTTATATTTTATAGTTTTTATTTTATATTTTGTTTGTTTGTTTAATGGTTTTAAATGTCATTTATGCAATTTACATCTGGATATATGTAGGCACAGAGCATTCTTCATTCATCATGATTCTTTTTTTCCTTTTATTTATTTTGTTATTTTATGTACTTTTTGCATTTTTTAAATGTCCATGCCATTTTAAATATGGATATAATTGAGGCTTAACAAATGGGATATTAATTGATTTTTTTATTTTATTTTATTTTTCTATTTTTTACTATTAATATTATTTATTTATTTATTTACTTTTTTTAATAATGCTATTTGGGTTAATGATTTTGGAACATTTCTACTCTTGTCATAAAATGTTCATTTATGACAGTGGGTGAACTATATTTAGACACTGATTTTAGATGTTCCTCTTTAATCAGTGATTAGTTGGTAACAAAAAATATTGCATAGTTATTACGTAAAATGTTTCAGTATCAATATGTGATATTTATGGTAGACAATGCTATCTTAAAATTCTGAATATTATATCTATGTATTATTTTCTCCTTGTTTGTAGGAAGGTTCTCTGTGGCCATCAGATAATGGGCTGAGACAAGGAGCATCTGAGGTAAGCTGAGTGTTTGTGTGTGTTTTTTCAGTCCTATACTCTAAGGACCTTGTTTCAAGTGTTCTTGCTCTCCTTGTATAAATGGCATGTCTGCCTGTAACAAGCAGTGAAGTCTCCTCAAGTGTGTATCGTCTTTGTGCCTGTGTGTGCCTGTGCCTCTCTCAGTGTAGGCGTATGTGAGGGAGGATAGTCTCTGAGAC
>NW_015618118.1:0-1140 GCF_001515605.1 Sinocyclocheilus anshuiensis
TGGATATTAGAGAAATTGTATTATAAAGAAGCATAACCAATTATTATGCTGCTAGGGAAACCCAAAGCATCAATCCCCCCTACTGAGGCTTAAAATTTGCTCTCCTCTGGCCTCTAGTACAGTCTAGTCCAACTTCACTTCAAGTGCGCCACTGATAGTCATGATGGCACACCACAGAGATAACCAACAGCCTTCTGCTTTTAATAGCCTTTCACTTGGGGGTTTTAGGGTTTGTTGAAACACCCACTCTGTTAGAAATGGACTTTCTTCATCTAACTCATGAATGATCTGTCTCTCCCTCGTCTGTGAGGTTTGTGAAGCAACAGCAACCAATCCATCATCAATGATGGGCGAGACATTTAGTAAACACCAGAAAGAAATAGCTTTGTATGGAGGCACAAGGGCTGTTATACTTCATTTCTTAAGATAGATGTGGTTTGTTATTCATCAAGAGCCAGGGCAACGCAGTCGGTCTGTTTGTTAATGCATGTCTGTCTGGATATTTCCGTCTGTCTGTCGATTGATTGATATTTGTTTCTGTTCATTGATAAGTATGTCTGCCTGTCTGTCCATTGACATGTCTCCCATCCAATATATAACGTCCGCCACTCCTTTGGTGGTTATTTCCATGTGATCACAGTACTTCTATATGGCATCCTTTCGCCATCTGTTGTCTGTCTGTCAGTTGTTCTCTGTGTGTCGTCATGCATTTGGCGTCTGTACGTTGTTCGCTGTATGTGGAACTTATACAGTCTGTCCGTTGTTTGCAATCTGTTCGCCCCAGGCTGTTCAACAGATATCTGTCCGCCGATCTGTAGATTGAAATTTCCGCATGTCCACCTTCCATCTGTCCGTCAACTTTTTCTTGTTCCCTGTATGTCGTCTGTATGGAATTTGTTTGTCATGTGTATCTATCTGTCTGTCACTCTGTAGATGGATATTTCAATCTGTCCACCGAGATATGTCTGCCACACATCCATTGACCATTCACATATGGATGTATCATTCGTTCATGTACGTAACTCGTTCGTTTTCTGTAAGTAGGTTTTTACCGTAGTTCGTTCACCATCCAAACTTTGTTTGTTGTTTGTTCACTGCCCATCCATCATCTGTCCACTATTCTTCAGCTATTCCTGCTGT
>NW_015618119.1:0-1141 GCF_001515605.1 Sinocyclocheilus anshuiensis
GTTTTATAAAAGGGGGCGTTGTTCGGCACTTACTTGCTTTAGTAATATGGTTTAAACAGAACCCATTTGGTCTGCTTCGACGGTAAACGCACTCACCTTCCTCTGTCGAAGCGGCAGGAACCGAGCAGAAACCACTTGCACAGATGCAGATTCGAGCAGCCCGGGCAGTTCTGGACTCGACACAGACGGACTTTGGTTCTGGCGATCGCTTTCTTCTGTCCGTTCACGAACGCCACCGCAACCGATCCGCTGCTACCGACGAGCGAGGCCACGGCTTCATCGTGCAGACCGAATATTGACGTTAAAGCATCGTAATTCATAGATCCGTTATGAGCGCAGATCTTCTTAACGATCGCCGTCTCCGTCATGTTGAAGTGAATCAGTTCTGGTGAACCGACTTCATGGATTGACTGGGAAATAAAAGTGAATCCTGAGGAGGAGGAGGAGCTTAAAGTGAACGTCGCCGTGATCAGTCACGTGATAACTAAACACCAGTTCTGCTTAAAGTCAAATGTCCAACTCTAATTTTACTCATAAATTTAAGAATTGAACGATATGTGTACAACCATGTACAAATCACATCAGCTGTTTAATTTCACATGAAGGCCACCATGTTTAGATCACATGACTGTTTTTTTTTAACTAACTGTTCTTTTATTTAACTTTTTTAAATCAAAAAATCGAGAATAAAAGAATTTGTGTGATGCCGC
Source organism: Sinocyclocheilus anshuiensis (assembly GCF_001515605.1). Taxonomy (NCBI): domain Eukaryota; kingdom Metazoa; phylum Chordata; class Actinopteri; order Cypriniformes; family Cyprinidae; genus Sinocyclocheilus; species Sinocyclocheilus anshuiensis. The sequence continues at coordinate 711 of NW_015618119.1, forward strand.
ATTTACGCCACTAGATGTCACTGTAAGTCCAGCAGTTCAATGTATGACTATAATGTGACAACATGCCCCAGAGAGCAACGTTTTGTATCGATGACAAAATTAAAGAAGTTTCTTACAAAACATTATCCAGGATTTATTCAGTTACACGTTTTGTCACTGTGTCTACTCAATTATTATTTAATTATAGTATTATTATAAAATCTAGAAATCTATATTAATCGAAAAATTAGATGTATGATTTGTGTATTTGATGTGTTTTTTTTTTAATTTGCAGAATGATATTTTGAAAAGTAAAGGACAATATGTTATCAATTATTTATTTTACTAGGCAAATACCATGTGTATAAAAAATGGGCTATTTTCAAACACAATTTTTCATTTTATTAGTGACTTTTTATACATTATAAACCTAATGGAACTAACTAAAAAAA
>NW_015618120.1:0-1141 GCF_001515605.1 Sinocyclocheilus anshuiensis
AAGTGGGCAGCCAGGCGGATTTCCAATTAACCTCCAACTGCCCTCGAGTGTGGAATCATGGTGAATTCTAATCCAGAAGATGAAGTGTAAAAGAGCTCCAGACTTTCTGACAGACTAATCCACCTTCTGGGGGAGTGAAAGGGCACGAATAGTGGTCTGTCTACATATTACAAACCTTTTAAGAGATCGCTTTTTACACCTGCACACCAAATACAAGGCAGAGTGAGCCAGCTGTACACCACAGCAGTGTTGAGTATTTTGATTTGTGAGGGAACATGCTTGTCATCTACTGACAGTTTTCCCCCGTCTCTTCATCAATCAAGCCATGGGTGTGGAGAACAACAGTGTGTGATGTTGATTAAGACAGCTCCTCAAAGATAGGGAGAATAGAACGACAGAGGGCAGGGAAGTATAGAGGATATAGAAGAAAGTTATGTGAAACAGAGTGGGACTGACTTGACTCTGGAAAGTACAAGCTCAACCATAGGCCTTAGACAAGGTAGACACCATATTGAATTTAACACGGATGAAAACAAGACTTTGAGGGATAGACTTACAGTCTATACAATGCCAAACACTGTATAAAGATACTAGATCATATCATTTTTGGTAACATACAACTTTCAAAACTGTTTTATGGAGTTTTTGTCTAGTTTTCTTTTTTACATAAAAAACTAATACTTTTTTTAAAGTACACTATAGTCTAATTACATTTAAAAAAAATAAAAATAAAAATAAAAAATTCAATAAAATACACTTAATTAAAAAAAAAAAACTTTTTAAAAAACTTTTAGAACCTAGTTGCAGAATTTGTCTTGTAGAGTGGAAAAGACCACCAGTACCAATTTATCTAATACTTTACTGTCAAAAGAATTTCAAAATGTTTATGACATGCTGCTTTAGTTTCCAGCTTGACAGTTTAATGATTGATGATTTGAGTTTAACTCCTATTATATTCTTCTTTCTCCCTCTCTTTTGTTTTGATTAGTGCTGGAAAAAAAAGTGAAAACTGACAAACAGGATCAACAAAAACTCATTTTTTCACCCATTTTCCCAGTGACGGTCCGCAGCAGGCGAGCCACATTAATTCACAAATTAATAATAATAATTTGTTACATTTATATAGCGCTTTTCTGGGTAC
>NW_015618121.1:0-1141 GCF_001515605.1 Sinocyclocheilus anshuiensis
AATTTTTCATTATGCAACATCCACTGTGTGTAGACACAGTAGCCTCTGCATTTAATATGTGGCTCGGAAACACCTGTGCTCTAAATCACAGTATACCAAAATGGTGTTTGGCACTTTTTGCCCACCATCCCAGTTGCTGAAGTGCATCACAAGTCAGTAAGTCAGCATCAAATAAACTGCATGGAGACCACATACTGAAAAGCCACAGGGAGAGAGAAAAGAATAGACACAGGCTATTGGTACCAGAATGCTTAGATGGGATGTTTACCAAGACTCTCTGAGTCTGGCACACATTACTACTGGGAGGAGCGAGGGAGAATGAAAGAAACAAAAAAACTGGGGGAAAAGGATATTTGCCTTTTTTCCTTTCATTATTTTGCCTTTAGCAAACACCACCAAGTGTTTAAATAAACATGAGCAAAGTGTTTATTTCCATCTCAGTGTGGTGGGCTGTCCAGGAAGAGGTATGTCGTAACAGGATTTTCACTCGGATGGGTCTCTACAGAAAGTGAATAATGTTTATTCATTCTCAGGATTCTGAGAGATAACAATTGAAAAACTTGCTCTTCTTGCCTTCATGTGTTCATCTTGTTTATACCCTGTAGATGTAATCATATTTTAAGGACTTAACGTGTCTAATATTTCCTATATGATAAACTATACAGGTTATTTTCCTTTCCATGTTCTTGCAAACAATGACCACAAGAGGGAGCCCTAAAGTGACGAAAACCTCATATGGTTTCTGAGATTCAAAGTCATTTATAATGGGACCCCCTCTCTTTCTTTTTCTGTGTGGAGTGTTAAATGGTATTATTTATTAACCTGAAAAATACAATGCATCTGAATAATTATTTCACATTTCAAGTACTAATACTACTAATAAACATTTCAAGTGACAAATAAACCTCTCCTAGTAACTGACAATATATTTCAATTAAATCATTAATCATATTGGTAACACTGCATTTTATATTATTCTGCCTTATTGACTAAAATTGTTTCAAGTGCTTTTCATATCAAAACTAAATAAATAATTAAAATTAAAATAAAAAATCACAATAATGTATAAATGTTACTTTTTAAAAATAAAATATTGAGAAGTACACTATTATCAAGCATTAAAATGTAAGTGATGTTATTT
>NW_015618122.1:0-1141 GCF_001515605.1 Sinocyclocheilus anshuiensis
AATTAATTTTAATATGTTATGTTACTATTTCAAGTTAAACTGAGCGAAAACGATTGGATTGATAACTTGCTGAAATAAAATAAGTGAAATAGGTTGTATTTTAATTTTATTTCAGTTAATGTTTATTTATTTCAGGTAACAAAGTAATTTTTTTTTTTAATGGTTCTACACGGTAAAAAAAAATTATATATATATATAAATATTTCAAAGTTGTAAATAAAATAAAGATACTATACTATTTCAGTTTTTCTCATGTTTAATTCAATGTGTTACGTGCCGTTTCTTTGTAATTGTGAAATTTACTTTGCGATTTCTGAGTGAAAATTACTTCTACACCAAGTTTTTTTCACTATTTGGATAAATAGAGGTTTTCATTGAGACTTCATAATACTAAACATTAAAACGTTCTTTATGTTTTACGTATCTTCTTGTATGTACCTTCAGTGACCCACAAGACTGGATCCATGGTTGAAAACCCTAGTCTTATTCAATTAAATTAATCAGACGTTCGAGTTATTTTTCATTTCATAAATAATTTAAAACAATCATTTTTAAATAAATGTAAAAGCAGTGGCATTTTTTGTTGTTTTTATTATACTCATCCCTTTTATTTAACCATTTGCATAATTTAAATGATGTCAACTTATATAATAAAACACAAAAAATAAGTTCTCCAAATGTGTGCTCAGTGTCTCTGCCCTGTCAAGCGTTACGCCTCGTGTTTTGATTGTGGAACTAGAACAGTTTAACAGACTGAATGAAGATGGTCTCCACTGCTATCCTCGTATATTTTTGCAGTAAAAGTTTGCTTTAAGTTACCGGCGCTCAAATAAACACACTTCCGCCCGGCGTAACGCGGCGCACACGAGGTCAAGCGTTGCAGTTGTTTAAAGTCAGTCTTGCTATTAGAAGCCAAACCGGTTTGTGCAGCGTTGAGCATTTTTCGTCCTCCCATTACGTGCTGTAACATCATGTTAAAATGCCTCTCTAACCACTCTTGGCATTAAATGAGAGAATGAGATGATTTCAGTTTATGTATTTATTTTTGGTGGTGAGCGCGCGCAAATGCATGCAAAGTCTGCATGCTTGTGTGCGCGTGCAACAGCGTGCATGATGCCAAACAGTTGTGTCTGAGTGCGCG
>NW_015618123.1:0-1141 GCF_001515605.1 Sinocyclocheilus anshuiensis
CAAGATTATTTAAATATTGTGCAAACAAAATGCAAATATTGAAGACGGTAATTAGCTTGAGCTCACGATTCTCAAGGGGTACGTGGGGCGGGTTACTCTATATTTGGAGGCCATGAGATTAGTCCGAACTCTGTTAATGTTATTAAAATTTTGCTTTTGAACGTATCGCTCACTTGTTGTTGCCAGAGTGTGTGATTTTTCTTGCATGTCAACTGAGTACTTTCTAAAATCCTCAGTTGACCCCACAGACCAGTAACAGTTTGGGTGACGTGAAAGGGGAATGGGGAATTTTTATGCAATAACATTGTATGTAGTTCAACTCTGTGCCCTGTGCTCTGCTTGAGTGTCAAGATCAGCTGATCACTCAACCTGAAACATCAGTTTTCAATTAAACTCACAATGAGGCCAAGAGCTCATCTGTGAACAGCAGAATGTCTGTGGGGTCTCGTGTAGTTAAGAAGACTTGTCAAACTATCAGTATGAAGTCTGGTCCACTTTCTGGCCAGGTCTGGTCAGGTTTTTCTGGCCAAACACTGCCCAATTCAACAGGATGAGACAACCTGAACTGTTAATACACACAATCAGACTGATGTAATGCCGCTCCAAGTGTTCACTGGTCAGTTGAAAACACTGATGGTGTTTACACAAATATGTCACAATGTTCTGTGTGGTGTTTATAAGTCAAAAGTCCCAAGTCTCTATGATATTCTGGACTCTAGATCTCGGTCTCTCCTTCAATATAAATCTGTGGATTTTTTTTCACCTACAAGTCAAAAGTCATAAGTATGATCAGTTTGAAAAGCAATAACGCACCTCTCCTCGACAAGATGACAGTATTCATGCTTGTAACACAAATGGAAGTATTACGGCAGTATTTAATACTTGTGGTTAGGGGTTTGTTCAGATCTCTAACCCCTGTAAATGTTCGTCCTAAAGATTGATCTGTGCACTCGGCTGTCTTCACGAGTGGATTTCTATTTTAATAGGACGACTACCAACCCATAGCGCAGCAGTAGAGTAATACCCAACAGCACTTTGATCTGTGTGTGTGTGTGTGCCAGCCAGATTAAGTGAGAACATCACACAGTTTCTGTCACTTGTAATTTACAAAGTTGTGTGTGATGTACACACAGAGTCTGGT
>NW_015618124.1:0-1141 GCF_001515605.1 Sinocyclocheilus anshuiensis
CGGAGACTCTCAATGGGGAATCGGTTCAACACTGCAGCTGGAATTCATGCAAGACAATGCCCCTGTCACATTGCAAAACGGGTAAAGCAGTTCCTTGAAGCTAAGCTAAGCTAACATTGAAATAATGCCCAGGGGCACCATGCCAAGAGGGGCCACAATGCAGGGCTGTATAAATATTTTCAAATAGAATTCCTTCCCTGGTTGCATGGTAATCTTCTCTTACCAACTACCAGTTCCCACGTCTGTGTAATTGTGTGTCCTGCGGCACATAACGTAATAACCCAGCATGCGTTCATGTTACTTTTAGATAAAGATTATGAATGAAGTAAACTTAATTTTAGTTTTGGGGAATAGTTTTAGTTATTGGGGGAAATCTTTTAGTAAGTTAATAGTAAGTTAATGTAATAAAACTTCTGTTCTACTAGTTCTACTCAGGCTCCAAATGATGGCATCAGCACAATATGACAGCGGCCATTTCTACAGTGTAATGTTGTCTATGTTGTCTTCAGTTTCAGAACATACAAACTCACAAATAACTGAAACAATACTGAAGACTTGGATGACTATTTTGACAATGAGAAACATTGACGTTTCTTTTGCTTTATCTCTTTCTTTTTGCTTTTTAAAGACATTTTTAGACAAGTTTTTAGATATTTTGCATTTAAAGACATTTTTAAAGGGGACATCGGATTAAATTTTCACTTTCTTTCCTTATTTTTTGTTTTATTTTTTATATTTTATTTTATTTATTTTTTTTTTGCATTTAGTTTTATGGCATGTCTGCCAGCTCAGAAAAGCTGAAAAGAAAACGCGCAGCCAGTTTGTTATGTGCTGTCTGTGTCTGAAACGGTGTCATCCAACGAGTGTTTCAATTTGCAGCCGGTTTCTACATAGATACCTAGCTATTTGACTAAGACCCCGCCGAGCCATATATGGAGTCCAAGGCAGCAATTCATGTGTCTTGTGTCGACACGCCCCACGGAAGAAAGGGGTGGAGTGAGCCATATTTCATTATCATTTAAAGAGACATGCATCGAAACGGGTCGCTGTGAACAGAGCTGTTTTAGACAAGGTAAAAAGGGTGTTGTTTTACATAACCATTGATGAAATTTTAAAGGGGTGGTTCACTGTTTTTTTTTAG
>NW_015618125.1:0-1142 GCF_001515605.1 Sinocyclocheilus anshuiensis
CTGGAGTAATGATGCTGAACATTCAGCTTTGATCACAGAAATAAACTACATTTTACAATATATTCAAATAGAAAGCAGTTATTTGAAATTGTAATAATATTTCATAATATCACAGTTTTTCCCCGTTTTATTTTCTACTTTTCAAATAAATGCAGCCTTGTTGGGCCTAAGAGACTTATTTCAAAAACAGTAAAAAATCTTATTGACCCCAAACGGTAGTGTGTATGTGTGAGTAAAAGTGTATTATTTTATATTTTTAAAAGTGTTTATTTTATTTGACTGTTATTTTTTAATTTAACTAGTCTTGCAGTGCAATTAATGAATTAAAAGCTGTATGTGTAAGAAGTCTTTAAAAAAGTATTGTAGCGTATGCATTCTGCAAGGCAGACGTGTTTAGTAATGTTTTGACCTTTGACCTCCAGCTGGCCCACAAATATGACCCACAAAAGGAGGAGGAGCTAAGAATGTGGATCAGCGAGGTCACAGGCCGCAAACTTCCCGAGAACTTCATGGAGGGACTGAAAGACGGCGTTATACTCTGCGAGTGAGCCATTCATTCATTCATTCATTCAACAGCTATGAAGTTCAAAGACCTTAATATAACAGATTATTCAAAGGATGTTATCAATCGCTCATTTCTGCATGTTTATTATTTATGAACAGGCTTATCAACACTCTTCAGCCCGGTTCTGTGAAAAAGATCAGCAACTCTCCTCAAAACTGGCATCAGGTGAGCAAGAATATCACATTCTCATGTTTATCTGGGGTTTTAAAACATTTTGAAGGCCTTATTGCGGGATCAGAACAGAAATCAGTAACATATTCCAGGTATTTTTTTAGTTTCCATATTCATGCAATTTACACAGTTTCAAGTTCTTTGCCAATTAGAATGCTTGTGTCATTCAAAAAATCGAATAAGCGCTGATCTTCTGTTCCAAATATAAACAGGGTTTCTGGTGCCTTTGGAATCAGTTGTGCGTACTTTCAGATTCCTGACAAATCACAGAGCGCGTCACTTTATTCTTGGTTTGGCCTTGTTTGTTGCAGCTGGAAAATATTGGTAATTTCGTCCGAGCCATTCAAGAGTATGGACTGAAGCCACATGATATATTTGAGGCCAACGACCTGTTTGAGAACGTCAA
>NW_015618126.1:0-1142 GCF_001515605.1 Sinocyclocheilus anshuiensis
ATTATTGCCCAACCCTTGAACTAAAGTTCAAACTTAAGTGCAGCCCACACTGCAAAGGTTTAGATTCTTCTGTTAAGTCTGTGCAGCATCTCAAGAACATGGTCTTGTTACAAAAAGAAGCCTGTTGACTCACGATGCACTGCATGTCTCTGCCGCTACATTATGTCAGTCCATCGTTTAGAAGTCTTGGCATCCAGTTGTTGTTTTTTTTGTCCATTTTTCCTTTTTCCAATGTGAACATTCAAGCCTTTTTGAATCCTCCCACCCCTAAACGGTCTGTTTAAAGTCATGTCCTAGTGCCAGTGGAAGAAAAACACATACCCATGTAACAGCTACACATATCGCTTATAATTTCAACATTTTTGCACGTTGCCAATTTGAGCTGCACTGCAGCGAGTAGCACTATTACATGACGATAATATTAAATTACCTCTATGTTTAGAGTCACCCAGGCTAGGGGACTCTGCTGAGTGCCTCAAGTCAGTGTTACAAGCAAAAGGCTGGAAAGGAAATAAGCCTCATGTTTTCACAACCTTTAAATGAGGCCATTTATTTGAGCAGCCCATGTCAGGAACTTTTGTCAACACTGGGTAATGGATGAGAGTTAATAATTTAGAGTGAAGAAGTACAAACCTGAACAACTGTACCACCTGCTGAAACGCTTAGAAACTTGCACTCAAAACTTTGAACAAAGTATTTTTTAGATTAAAAAAAAAAAAAGACCAATTTTTATATAACTAAACAAGGGTGGTGCACTGCATGGAAAGGTTTAAACTCTGCTAAACTTATTTCCCATTGGGGGGAAAAGGGCATAAACTAAATAAGTGCCGCCCAGTGCTGACAGAATCCTGATTTTTAAAAGATCTTTAACACTCTCCTCAAATGGTCATCCAGCCTTTTTAGCTTGTTTTAAAACAATCCATTAAAAAAATAAATGAAGTATTTACAAAATGTTTACAACGTGCCAGATCTGTATAAATGGCACATTTAGGACAGAGTGCCTACCCAATAACAATGCAAAACTGCACTGAAATCAGGTGGAAAGGGGAAGAGAAAGAAAAAAGAAAAAAAAAAAAGTCCACATTCGTCTCAAAGCAGGAGTCCTCATGGCCAAGGAGAAAGGCTGGTCTGAGTCTGGTCAA
>NW_015618127.1:0-1142 GCF_001515605.1 Sinocyclocheilus anshuiensis
ATACACAATAAAGCGCTATATAAATGCATCATTCATTCATTCAACCCAGTTGGTCAAGTTGGTGGACCACCATCGCTAAAACTTTGCTGGCAAAGCTGGTCAAACAAGTCTTGCTGGTTAAGCTTGTAAAGAAGTCGTTGGTTATTAAAAGTCTAGAATTAACGCAAAAGATGTGCTTCCTTTTCTTGCTATTGAGAAATGCATGTTCATAATGAAATGGATGAAGGTACAGTTTCTATACAGAAAGCTGACCACAGAAACCCTGATACCCCTTTCAAAAACCACTATCGAAATTCTAAGTGAGATGGATGTATCTGCATGAGTCATATTACAACCGGTTGTGTGTGAAGGTCTTGGCAAACATCAAACATTGAGATGTTAGTGGGTGGATCGCTACACCTTGACACCTCTGCAAGCAGAAACAAATGGGGCTTTTTATAGTCGTCATTCTTCCTGCTCTCAGTGACTTGGACTGTGTCTGTACTACAGGCATCACTTCTTCAAAGTAAAACTGGAGCCACCAGGCTTCTTAACTAGCTTAACCAACTAGTTTAGACTGGTTTATAATTAGGCCAAACAGGCTCATTACAAAGTCCATGCTGAATTCACGAAGCTAAAGTGAAAGCTAAAGTTGCAGGGTCAACTTGCTCATGAGTAGAATGACAAAAACAGCTGCCTCGCACCTTGAGAGATTCAGCAACTTCAGTGAATAACTGTGGCCCAACAGAACACACTGCATTTCTAACTATTTTGGGTTGGAGTGGTACAGTGGTAACTTCCTAGTTACCAGCCAACCACTCCAAAATTGTTGCAAGAGCAGTGTATTCTGTGTGGCCACTGTTATTCCCTGAGATTTTTACAAATCTCAGCAGTTTCTGTCTTGCTTTAAAGGGCCTTAATGAGGGCAACCTTTATGGGTTTACCAGAGTGGTATTAAACTCTAATGGGGCTACCAGAAATTCTTGTACATAAAAAAGGGGGGTCTAAAGGGATTCATTAAAAAGGTTCTAAACCAGCATCTTGTTTAAAGGTTTAAGGTCCCGGGAATCTCATAGTAACTCTCTATTGACGTGTCTACAGTTGCAGCGTTGCTGTTTACTCAGGGAAACCCTATTAGAGTATGCAGAAGAAATTCCATCTTT
>NW_015618128.1:0-1142 GCF_001515605.1 Sinocyclocheilus anshuiensis
TTAGACAAACAGATTGAGCCAATAAAGAAACTGCTCCGGTTTAAAAAAAAAAACAAAACTCAAATTGTAATCGTACGGCTGATCAAGAGACAGACTGTAGTTAATAAATAGGATAACCAAGGGCAAAGCTTAATCCAAAAGGAAATGTTTGTTTACAGAGGATCAGCTGGGAGACTGCAGTAATGCGATGCTGTACTAGCACATGTAATGAGAACTATAACTTCAACAGAATGATTGCAATTACAGACATTAATTTACTGTCTGTACTGTGAAAGATTGATCAGCACACAATATTCCAAAGAAAAACGTTGCTCGTAATTGTACAACAATGTACTTGAAATTATTTTTCTTTCCAACTATTGCCAAGAACAAACAAGTTACCGTTTAATATCAACCAAGTTTTTATAGATAATGCAGACTTTTGTCAAATCTAGACAATAACACAATTTTAATGCTGGTTGTTGTTAATATAATATAGGAAATAATAGCAAATAATGACAAAATCAATTTCCTTCTAAAATACATCACATGACTAATGTAAAAATGCATTTGCATTCTATTTTACATTCATAATTCAGGTTGACTTTAAGAACCAGAAATTTAAAATATTTGATTTGCATAATAGTGTTCTGTAAATATGGGTATTTATTCAAATAAAAGACCACAGAAACAGTACATTTTGCCACACTACGTTTCCGGTTGACCGGAAAACAAACTACGACTAATTTCCTACTGATAGGTTAAGGCATAGATAATGTGGAAACTAGTAAACATTACCTGTGTGAAAATGTTCATCGAAAGTATGGCAAAATGTACTGTTTCTGCAGTCTTATTATTGGCATAAATATACATTTATATAAATTTACACTAGCATTTATCTAAAGAGACTTAGAGAAATAAAGAGCAGACAATACTGAGAAATCAAATTTCCCATGATCTTCTGACATATAACAGGGGAATGTGGTATAAAAGCATTCTGTAAGTTTCAAAACTCAAAACTTTCTCGTTGGTTTAAAAACAGCTTTTATTGAAATCAAGCTCAGAAAACGACTTGTTTTGGAATGTGCCACTTTATGATGTAATAATGTGGCTAAACCCCACCTCCGCAGGAGAAGATCAACGCCTGCTTCTACATCACTTCC
>NW_015618129.1:0-1142 GCF_001515605.1 Sinocyclocheilus anshuiensis
CCTGCTCTCGACAGACGGCACCCCGGTTGGGAAACACTGCTATAGGCTCTCACAGCCCTCTTTTGGCCCGGGTGAGAGGGTCCGTGATAAGGCAGGCATTAGCCAGCTGCGGGGCCCCAGGGAGCTCAAACATTACGCCACTGAGTACACTCAAAACGGGCCTCTGGAGGCACTGCATTGTTGTTCAGGCCAGAACCGAGCAGGGTTCATGTTTGCAGAAGTAAGATCGTAAGTCATATGGCCCGGTTTATCGCAAGATCCGAGCTCTGCTCTGCCGTCTGCTCCTCAGAGACACAGGCAGGACTCAACTTTGTTGTTCAGATATTCACAGCAACCCAAAAAAAGTATTAGAATGTTTAAGGCACGCTAAAATGCCTAAATATAATTGCATTAAAAAATGTGTTGTCTGCAATTAGCTCAGTGATATTAAATCATCTGGTGATTTTGGTGATTTCAGTAAATCTAAGTTGAGGGTAGAATAGGTGAATAGAATACCAAATAAGCTTCACATGAGGATATCTTGTCTTACATGAGACATTATATTAATTTATCCAGTGTTTGTTATGGAAATACATTCTGCCCCCACAGGAAAAGAGTAAAGCTTTTGGAAATGACAAACAAGACTAATGGTAAACAAATGCAGTTGGGAGAACAGTGTATGGCCTCAATGGCAAATCTGCTCTTCAGCACCCCCTAGTAATATTTGTGAGCTATGTGATGTGTATTAGAGAAATTAAGAATTACTGTTATTATTTGCTCAAGTTGCTTTGTTGTTTTTGCGGGACACAAAAACACCATAAAGGGACCTTATGGAGACTTTATGGCAGTTCACAGTGACCATGTCTGTCAAGCTCCAAAAAGGCAAAACACAAAAAAAGCACTACAAAAGCATCATAAAATGCACCCATATGACTATATTTCATATAAGCAGACTTGACTTGACTTGATATTTCAAGTCCTCTGAAGTACACAATGGTTTTATGAAACTAGCCAAGCTAGCCATAACTAGGTTAGTTTGTAGTAGTTAGTATGTTATCAACAAACAGTAACTAGACGCATTAAAGCTATATGAATAAATAATAATATTTTATTTATTAATATTAAAATAATAAAATGTATAATTATAATATGTGTGTGTGTGT
>NW_015618130.1:0-1142 GCF_001515605.1 Sinocyclocheilus anshuiensis
TGGCCTGTTATGCTCACTGCTTTTCTGAAGTATGGAAACAGAAAGTTGCTGAACAATCCCTGAAAAGGAAACTCCATGTGGGGGTGAGTTTCAAAACAATCATGATTGTGAACTGATTGTGTGTGTTTGTGAAAGAGGCAACTTTCTTTTTATAATTGAAAAAAAGTAATAAATATACCTTGTTTGTTAACTTTACAGCTGCTATAAATGCAGTGTAAAAAGGCTTTCACATTTTTAAATACAACAGTATAATCTTTTTTAAAACACTGTCATCCAGTATTGAGCCTTTAAATCATAAGACTGAATGAATTAAAATACATTTTATTGGTGTGCTGGTAATTATTTTAAACCAAATGTCATAAAAAAACAACATTGTCTGCATTTGTCAGGCCTATACAAGTATACAAAATATATTAGCAAGATCACTGCTATTAATGTAAATCAACTCACAGTTAAAGAGTGAAGATAATAGCAGCAGTATTAGAAACTGCTAAAATGAGTTTGTCTCTGTAATCAGTGTTTTTGAATTAATCAAATACAACAATCAAAATCCTGACATCATTGTCAGTGCTTCCATAAGCAGTAGAAAGACATTCAGCAGATTAGTTTTTTTTCTAAAATGATTCATAACAGAACAATAATTAATTAACAGTCAATGTAAGTAGCAGTAAAATCTCATCACCGCCCCACATCACAGTTATATTACAGAAACTGACCAATATTCCCTGTCAGTTGTCCTGGAAGACATTTAAAACATATCTGATGCGCAGCCGTCCTTTAAAGGCACAAACTGGATTCAACCAATCTAAACCAACCTAGGTCCACTGTAGCTGGTTTTGTGGTTTCATTTCCTGACTGAGGCTAGGTAGGCATACCAGAATAAAGCAACCAGGTTGGCAAACAGCACTCGAAACTGTGCAAAGAGTAAGAGAAAAAGAAAGTGAGATAATGGATCAGAGATGCCTTACGCAATCTGAATGAAAGGATTGGTATAATGCTCTTATGCATACCTGTACAGGTACATAGTTGATATTGATGAACTGAAATGGGGTCCAAACCTTCCAGTTCATCTTCATTGCAGGCCAGTAACTTGTTTTAAGTTTGTTTTGAACATCTGCGAGTGTCTTGCCCTGCAAATTTCA
>NW_015618131.1:0-1142 GCF_001515605.1 Sinocyclocheilus anshuiensis
ACTTAAAGGGGTCATATGATGCTGCTAAAAATAACGAGTTTTGTGGTCCAGGGTCACATATCTTTACTGTAATTTCAGCATTAAGTGGTATGTCCTGATGTTACCAGGGCAGTTTAATATCCTAACTTAGTGTCATTAAAGTAAATGATTGTTTAAAAAATGGTACGCTCATGGCAGAAGTTATCAAACTTTGTTAATGTGGCCAAGGCTTGTTGTTAATACGTACAGCCCTGCAATATATTTACACAACAATCCGCAGCAGCTGCACTCACCTGCTGTTCTGCATCCCCTTCTTCTTGGCTTCTAAGTGATCCCTCCAGTCAATAACACAATAAATCTGAAATGATTAAGGCCTTTTAATTATTAAAACATAAATAAGGAGATCAGCTTCTTTCAGTGCATAATCCTTCCCAGTATTGCTTCATCACCGTCCTTCATTAAGCTCAACACTGGAAGTTGAAGCTGCGTTTCTTCCTCTAATAGCCCTCTGAGGCAGAGGTGAAATGAAAATGCTGATGAAATGGGGAAATTAAAGTCAGTGAGGTAAGGTTGTAACATCTAACCTGTGCTATACAAAATAAACCATTAGTGCTATTGTAAAATTATACCCTCACTGACTCGAGACCTTCATTCAAATTTCCTTCCAAAGCCTAGTCTAAATTGACAATTAAAACTTCTCAGTTTACATTACAAGCAGAGCAAAAATGTGTAGGTCTTCCAGAGTAATGCCATATTAGGTAGTTTTACAGTTATTCAAGCTATTTGAAACAGATTTTCAAATCGTGTCTTTTATTGAAAACGTCCTTGAAATTTAGTAAATATATCATCATGTCAGAGTCAGCCGTTTTAGTCTACTCAAACTCAAAAGACATTAAATGTCTTACAGGCAAAAATGTGTGTCAAATTGTTAAAGTAATCACCAGTGATACATTTTAGTGAATTAGCTCAATATTAGAGTGAACTGGGATTATCTGAATCAACCGTACTCATTCTAGATTTCACAGGTAGTGCATTGGTAAAATTTGTTTTCATTATAATTTCTTTCATTTATATAGCGCTTTTCTGGGCACTCAAAGTGCTTTATATAGAGGGGGGGGTCTCCTCAACCACCACCAGTGTGCAGCATCCACCTGGATGATGCG
>NW_015618132.1:0-1127 GCF_001515605.1 Sinocyclocheilus anshuiensis
GAGAGAGAGAGAGAGAGAGAGAGAGAGAGAGAGAGAGAGTCAGAGTCTTCTTTGAGCCCCAGCAATGAAACCAAATAAATAAAATGATAAATAATAAAGAGCTGATGAGGGCCTCTCTCCTTGGCCATGACATGACCTTCCTCGGATTTTCTCCCTGTATTCACCAACCACCAAAGACACGCTAGATGTTTTTCAGTTTGTATGTGCCAAACATTATATTTTACATTATATATACAGTATGTATATATTTTTCTGCTACTGCTGAGTAAAGTGTTGTTTAATGATGAAGGAATTTGGCCTGAATGATGATACATGTACAGTGCTGGGTAGATTACTTACAAATTGTAGTCTGTCACTGATTGTAGTTTTTGATTTTAGAAATTGTAGTCAGTAATGTAATCTAGAATACTCATTTCAGGTAATGTGTTCTGACTAATTTTGGATTACATTTGACGTAATTTTAAATGGGATTATTTCATCAGAGAAGATGCAAAGGTGTTGTTAAATTATTGAAATACCTTTAAATCTCAGGGGGACTTGTAATCCATAAAAAGTAACAGTAATCTGATTATTAAAATGTAATATAATCCAATTACAAGTACATTTTAAATCTGATTATGTAATCCAAATTACTTGTAATCAGTTACCCAGCACTGTAACTATATAACTTATTTTAACTTACCTTATCTCACTATGTCTGACAGGACTGAAAAATAAATAAATAAATATATGTATAATACACCTAAAGACAAACCTATTTCTGTGATTTGCTATTATTGTTCCTAAAAAGAAACAATGGGATGTCCAAAACAGAGTTTTGTCAGTGAATTAACAACTAGTTGCTCATTTCACCGAAGACCACCTCAATTTGTTTAGAGTAAATGTGGTTGTAAAACTGTGTTTAGAGAGAACATAATTTTGCACTTTGAAGAAAAATGTCACCTATAGTTCACTCTTGTGTGTGTGTGGCCAGGCTGTTCATTTAGTGACCTTTATCACACCACTTTCATACAAAAATGTCCTTCCAAAAATGAGTTAGTTTTATTGAATTTTACCAAGGTTATGTTTCATTCATGCCATGCTCCCACATGCTTAATGGACATTACTATATATCTTAAGCCTAAAGG
>NW_015618133.1:0-1142 GCF_001515605.1 Sinocyclocheilus anshuiensis
ACACACACCAGACAGAGGGCTTGAGAATGCGTTTTCAAGAAACCAGATAGCGTGACGCTGAATCTTAATGAATCATATGCAAATGAGGCAGACCTCCTCTGTTTCCTCTCCAGCTCATGAGTGCGGCCCTGCAGGCTGTCAGTCAGCACGCGCGCGTCCTGAAGGTCAGAGGTCAACCGCCGGCAGTGGCGTTTTAGCTCAGCCACTGAACGTTTAGATTGATCAAGCTGAGACTGCAGTTCCTGGACCTGCCACAAGGGGGAGATAGCGACAAAGATCCTCAGGAAAGGACCTTGTGCAGCCCACTAGACATGACAGGGTTATTCAGTGCAGTGCAGATGATAATAATAAATAATAACAAACATGTCATTATCTGCAGAACAAATCAAACAGGATTGTTCATATAAGGACTTGGTCAGTAAATAGCATACAGTGGGGCTAGTCGTCAGAAGGACTACATCCCAGTAACTATGCTTTTCAGTCCAGTTTCATAAAAGCTTGTGTTCTCTTAACAGTGGTTTAGCCTTAAATAAGAATATTGTGTTGTGAATTAATAATAATAAATAATAGAAATGCTATATCTATCTATCTAATTAAAAAATGTCTTAAACTATGCTTTTTTTATCTATATAATATAAATGTATTATATAATACATATTATAACTGTAGTATATATTACATTAAAAAAAATGTTTTTTACATTTTTGTTGTTTCAGGAACTGTAATTTTATAATTGTAAAGCCTTTATATCCTATAATGCACATTAAATTACTGATATGTTCTGAAGACAGCTTTTTAACTGTAGATAATTCATAATTAAAAAACAAAAAATGATATTCTTTTGAAATCAATGTCAATAAACAACAGGTTCCCACTGTGAAAGTGTACCTTATATTGTGTGACAACATGCCCCACTACATGTTAAATGAGCGAGCTGTATCTTTGTCCTGGGCAATAATGGGAGACAGTTAGTTATTTATTTGTGTGTTTGTTTGATTGATTTTTTTTATTGTGAAGGCTTCTGTTTGTTTTGTTGTATATACAAAATCAGACTTTAGTGCTATTTTAGTAATATTTAAATAATACTATATTGATAATTTGAATTAGCTTTTATTTTTATATTTTCAGTTTTCATTTTAATT
>NW_015618134.1:0-1133 GCF_001515605.1 Sinocyclocheilus anshuiensis
TGATGCTGAAAATTCAACTTTGCATCACATGAATAAATTACATTTGAATATATTACAATAAAAAATTAATTGTGATATTTCACAATATTATCGTTTTACTGTAATTTGGTGAGTATAAGAGACATCTTTCAAAAACATAAAAAAATGATTTCATCCAAACTTTTGACAATAGTGTACTAAACAGATCAGCGCTGTCATCTAATTTGCCCAATGATTGGGTCAACTGAGTCAAATCTGAATATCGAGAATTGTTTACTGTGTGAACAGTGTGAAACATGGAACAAGATAACCTAGTTCTCAAAATGATTTAACAAATTCAACTGTGAAAAGCCCAAAAGTGTGTTCCTAATTTCCACTGCAAGTACATCAAAGAAACAAAGAGAAATGAAGCAAAAAGCCTGGAAAGTCACTGTGTCTTCTGACAGTTGAATGTTTCAGCTTTCTGGATGTTTATTTTCCTGTCTCTGACAGTCTGCCTAGCGGATTCAGTCAGACAGAGCTGTTGTGAAGGATGAGGAACACGTCTCTCTTTCTGCCTACGTGTTAAATTTGAAGGTAAAAGTTTCGGTAACGTTGGCTGACCTTCCTCAGTGCTGTACAGCTGTGGACTTCAGTAGATCCCTGGAATGGGCCTGAAGAATCTCATTTTGGAAGACAGTAAGAGGGTTAAATAGAAAGTCATAGGTGCTAATTTGAGTTATATTGTCTGAGGAGGCCCATAGCAAACTACTAAATATAACTTCACCGTTTCCTGTGTGTTTATACAGGCTCAGAGTCAGCCGAGAGAACCAGCTGCTTCCGTAGGAGCATCATTACTCTTATACAGTATACACTTATGTTCACAAGCCTTTTCTTTTTTGAACGATATGAATATTTTCACTGAAGTAACAGTACAGACATTTATCATTTTAAAAATGTCAAATAAATGCTGCTCTTTTGAACTGTATATAAAAATAAATCCAGAAAAATGCATCATGGTTTCCACAAAAATATCAACCAGCCATGGCTGAAAAACTCACAAAACACACACACACACACACACACACACGTACACGCACACGCACATGCACACAAAGTGTAAGTGTTTAATCTAGATCAGGGATCCTCAAATCTGGCCCACGAGATCCACTTTC
>NW_015618135.1:0-1142 GCF_001515605.1 Sinocyclocheilus anshuiensis
TAAAGATGGAAGAGATGTGTTTTTAGCCGATACTTGAAGATGGCTTGTAAAAGAAATAGAAATTAGAAATATCTAGTGATGCAAATTACAAATTACTTTCTCTTTCCTTTATCCCCCTGTCTAGTTTGTAGTAATCTGAACAATGTCTGAAACTTTGTATTACGAGCACTTCATGTGTTTATTTGCCTCTCTTAATGATGAATCGCTTGTCGTATTCCTCAACTGTAAGTCGCTTTAGATAAAAGCGTCTGCTATATGAATAAATGTAAATGTAAACTTTGACGCTTTGAATTGAAAATATAGGCTGTCAATCACGTCCTTTATATTATTCATAATTTGACAAGACAAGGACCATTTTCTGTTTCGTGATTTTTACATATTAGGCATACAAATAAGATTAACTGTGATTCATATTTTTTTTGATTAATTATTTTTTTATGATAAAACTGTAAAATGACAATCAAAAATATCTAGTAATGCAAACTACTCTACGTGTTTGTTAAATTTTGCCATTTTGCATCAAAAAATATAGGCTGTTATTCACGTGATTCATGTAGCCTAGTTCATAATCGGATGTAAGGAGACAAAATATTTTTGCATTTTCCACATAATCGGCATACGAAAAAGATTGAATGTGTGCTTATTTTAAAATAAAAATATTTGCAAATAGTTCAAATTGATTACACTACAAAAAACTATTATTCTTCCTTTTTCTTTATTCCCATAAAATGTATGTGATTATTTTATTGAAGGAATTAAGTAAAGGATAAAATGGATTTCTGGCATAAATCCATTTAAATCCTTTAATAAAACACTATTACCATTTATTAGGAAGAAAAAAAAAAATAAAAAAAAAGTTCAAGACATGGTTACAGCCTTGCTTTTCTGTAAACTCCCATAATTCTCTTTTAGTGCTGGACAAGCTCCTTGTAATGTATTTAATATCTCAATTACGATAGGCAGGATTCCAGATCTCGGTCAGAAAGCAGTCTTGCATCACTGAAACGAGACGAAGTGTAAACTTCTGACCACATTGTGAAAGCACCATTTACCGAAGGGAATGAGATCGAAGATTATTTGCAACCGGTGAACTTTCGCCGTGCCTTGTCTTGCTAATGACATACAGTAAACGTACAAAAAAA
>NW_015618136.1:0-1142 GCF_001515605.1 Sinocyclocheilus anshuiensis
GTAATGATGCTGAAAATTCAGCTTTGGATCACAGGAATAAATTAATATTTTTTAAATATATTAAAATAAAAAAGAGTTACTTTAAATTGTAATAATATTTTACAACAATACTGTTTTTACTGTATTTTTGATCAAATAAATCCATGGTAAACAGAAGAGACTTTACTCAAAAACATTAAGAACTTATACTGACCTCAAACTTGAATGGTAGTATTTTTTTTGAACCAAATATTTTTAGAACCATTAGTATTTTTCCATTGTGACATGACAGCTCCATGGCCGTTGAATGCATTTCTTGCTACCAATTCTCATTGCAGTAACAGGTTTTCTTTGTTGGCATTCCCATTATTATGGGATTAATGTATGCATTTGCCCCAATGCAGTAAATTACTGTAATGTTTTTTTTTTCCTTTTTAAAAAAATTAACATTGCTGTGATTTGGTAATGAGAACGGAAGGGAGTAAAATGTGCTTAATATCTATTAAAATGTCACAATGCAAGCAACTTAATGGTTTTTTGAACGGGACATTTTTTGGTTTATTTTGATTTGGTGTGAAATATGACGTGAAATCCACCCAATGAGCTCAACCAACAAAACACTGATTGCATCACACAGTCATTCACAACACAGACCAGGTCCAAGTCCTGCAGAGTAAGTTAATAATTACTTTGTCCCATATGTGATGTTTTTTGACATTGTAAGTCTTAAGATTATGAGTTTAACATCTGAAAGTGTTTCAGATGAATTAGCTCTTTGTGCAACATGAGATCAGATTTTGCCCCATCTGCTGGTTAGAATGCATAACTGCTTCTGTTTTTTGCCCTTTTTAGAGATTTGATGGTGTATGTTGGCATATAACATCCCCTGACAGATCTCCAGTTATGTAAGCCTGACCAATAGAAGATGAAGATTAGCTTTAAAAGGTTAAAACCTTAAGCTGACATTATCTTCAGCTTTCAGGACTAGCTTAGTTTTGTTTCTTGATTTAAAACAATTGTTTTACTAGTCTTATGTAAGTGTCATGCAGTGAAGTGTCGTACATTTGATTCATGCGTCTCAATCTCTCAACAGCAGCGCAGGTCAGAATGTACCTTCTTACCCAATCTGTCCATCTTTATCTATCTCTCTCTCTCTCTCTCTC
>NW_015618137.1:0-1142 GCF_001515605.1 Sinocyclocheilus anshuiensis
TTAACTAGTTGCTTATTAGCATGCATATTACAAGCATATTGGCTGCTTGTTAGTACTTATGAAGCACATATTAATGCCTTATTAGTTAATAAGTTAATAATTAGAATAGTGAGAATTGATCCCCAAACTAAAGTGTGACCTTAATTGTTATTATTATTATTATTATTATTATTGTTGCTATACTGCTGGACTCATATGCAAATACTTACAGTAGCTCCACCCCCAAGATCATGGTGACTTTGTCTACAGAGTGGTTGCTGCGGAATCTGATCTGGAACAGGTGGCTGGCAACATTCTGCCGTGACGTCAGCATTCCCGCAGTGCCACGGACAGGAGAGAGATTCAGGTCCTCAGTGCGTAGTCTATAACTGTATAACTCTCCTCACTGAGAAAAGACAGACAGAGTCAGCGATTTAGATTAAAGAAATATTCAAGGTTAAATCACACAATTGTACTTTCACATTTGTATTATATAAATTAAGTTATCATTTACAGAGCATGGTGCAGAATATAGGTGAACAATACAGACGATATTTTGAGAAATGTCTTAAGTTATTATTGTTGTTGTTATTATTATTGTTATTATATGTCCTTTGACACATCTGAACATTATATTAAATTATATTTCTGTCTATAGTAAAGCTAAAATATTTTTCTATTAAACAATGATCTGAGACCACATTTGTCCTTTAACACTGACTGTTGACTGTTTGAATTAGCATGTTCATGTGAATGCATGTGCTATTTATAAAAGCAAATAAATGCTAGTGGCATTAATCAGCATGTCTTCAGCTGATAATTAACTGTGTTTGTGTAAAGATAATTGAATAAGTGGAGTCGGATCCTCCTGTTCAGTTCCTGGACAACCTCTGGGCTCTGCCTGACACAATTACAATGCCATTTACATTCCACAGGCAGAGGATAACAGATTCTACAGACAGAGAGGGACCAATGCAATTAAACTGAAGTCTGGAAAAAACACGCTGACCAAGAAAGATTCAGTGTGACAGAGAGAGACAGAGACCAACTAAAATAAGCTATTAGACCAACTAAAATAAGTCCAAATGTTGTGTATATATATATCAAGTCAAGTCAAATCAAGTCTGCTTTATTGTCAATTCTTCGACATGTACAGCACATAC
>NW_015618138.1:0-1143 GCF_001515605.1 Sinocyclocheilus anshuiensis
CGATTGCCTCGAACCCAGGTTTCAAACTAAGTTTTAGTGTCAGGGTTGATTAGCCCAGGGTGCTTTTCCCGTCAGCGCGCTCCTCCGCTGTCACTACCGCATTGACTGGCTCCGCCAGCTGACGTCATGTTTGTCAGCAAAAAAACAAACTTTGGTCCTTCCGTGAGCTCAGCGACGCCCGCTGCGCTGTAAACACGCCCCCTAGCGTCCACCTCCAGTACTCGCAAATCACTGTTTCAAATTATAACATTTTTGTAACGTAAATTATGTAATTTTTTAAATGTTGAACGCGAAATAAATAAATATGTGCTCATATTTGAAGTTGACGTTCAGTTTGTAGGTCACCTGGAAAGCTAATTCTTAATATAAAAAAATGATAAATAAATTTTGTTTTAATAACAAAGTTATTGGAAAGCTGAACATTTCATATGCATGTGAATTCTGTAGACTGGAAAAGGCATTTGTTTTATAATAGTATTTGTATTTAAGATTTTTTTGGGAAGGATTTAGAAACCTACATTAAAAGAATGCTGGGGTGTGTGATAGAAATTTGTGTATTTGATGTGATTTTTTTTCTCAGAATGACATTTTGGAATATGAAGAATAATACAATGACAATACATTGCATTTGCTTATTTTGTTAGGAAAATACCACATACATAAAAAGAATGGTCTCTTTGAAAACTACATTTCTTACCTTTTATAAATAACTTAAAATTATACATAAACCTTTTGGAACAATCTAAACAATCTAAACCTCAATCTAAAAACAAACAAATAAAAATCTGTAAACATGTAATGTTTTAAAAAGCACTGAAATGTATGTAACTTCTGTTTTCTAGCAACTTCTGTTGTTATTGATGTGACTATGTAATAACTCTTGTTCTTGTGGCACTTATTAAAAAAAAGATTCATTATTTGAAACACTTGAAATTTCAGTTGGCAAATAAAAATGAAATGATTTTAAGATTTATCATAATTTTGGCAAAATCTCATACATTTACAAACAGAATTTCAATCTTATTCTGAGAGTAAACAGGCCATACTTTGACAGTTTTACGTTCTTTCAAAGAGAGAGAGCAAGCGCAAATCCTGGCGGCGGCAGGTCGCAGCGCCACTTCCGGTGGCATCCCCAGCTGCCAC
>NW_015618139.1:0-1143 GCF_001515605.1 Sinocyclocheilus anshuiensis
CTTAAAATCATTGAGCCAATCTGGCAACACTGGACATCATATCAGCTGCCACAACACACGCAACCCAACCGACTCAGACTGCCTGCGGGAAGATGAGTGATGAGGTATAGATTATAGATATGAACAGGTACACTAATAGATGACTAGCTGTAATTTGTGACCGCTTTTAGCCATCTTCAGGCTATCTCGCTTAAAAAAAAAAAAAGAAGAAAAAAACAATTACATCATAAAAATTGTATTGTTTTTGTGTCAAGACAGGAAAACTTAGCGGAGCTTCCCAAGCTTCAGACACAGTTCGTTTAATAAATCATCCAAAAAGATTCACAAAACGGTTTCAAACAGCCTAGCGAATGGTTTGAATCAGACTCTCTCTCTCTGTTACTGAACCACAACATTTTCTGTTACGCCCAATTTGAAATAACCAGAATATGTCTTACATCAGTCTATTGGTGTTTACTGACTGTATTCTCATATGACAGCGTGTTATCAAAGAAGCATATTGTAATGAATAGTAATATGATCTTAACTGCTTATAAAAATAGTGTGAATAAGATATTTGTTCTTGTTCTTCACACAAAGCTACATGGCCTCAAAATATAGATCATATTGACTTACTGAACTGATTTTAATGATAATTTTACAGGGAACAGGGGCTGTGAAGCTCCAGCATGCATTCGTTGTATGGAATACAACAGCTTGGACATTCTGCTTAATATCTCCTTTTGTCACGCACAGAAGTCATAAAGGTTTAGAATGACGTGAGGGTATAAATAATTGCTTTTTGTATGTTTAAATGCATTATCCCTTTAAGATTTTGGCCCATGGCATGATACTACAGCTTAACCAGACAGACTAAATCAATCAAAGTCAAAACGCATATATACACAAACGAAACATGAAATAGTGGTTGGTGGTCAGAATGGGAGGAGGAGGAGCAGTGCTGATCATGTGCTGATGCTGTAAAACATCAGCGGTCGAGCATCAGCACTATTAGCTCTGGCAGCAGCAGTCATTCAGGCAGCATGCAGAACGAGAGCATGTGGAGCCAATGTGACGCCACCTACAGGAACTTATCAGTGTGCCCCAGAACACCCGCCTGAGTCTTACCAACCTCCCCACAATCCCCTACTTCTGCCCACTGAA
>NW_015618140.1:0-1143 GCF_001515605.1 Sinocyclocheilus anshuiensis
AAACATTGGTCTAATTGCTCTATGCAGAGTGCCAGACAATACTGATGGAGCTGCTTGTTGCCATGGTGAGTGACAGGATGACATCGGAGGAACTCGCCCTGTTGACACGCCTCTTCCTGGAAAAGACTCCGCCCACTGTAAGTGCAACCTCACATAGCATTTAAATGAGGTATTGTGGGCCAAAAACACTATATCAACCCTTCCCACTTTCCAGAGTAAAGGAAAGGGTTTGCAATTACACAATGCAAATGCGATCAGTGTGATCAAACACCCTAGAAATAGGTTTATTTTTAACACCGTGTCAGAAAGTGGACATGCTGATGCAGAATGTGCTTTTACTAATGCCAATCTTTGGTGTGTCAATGCTGATAGAAATTCATTATCTTTCTCTTTGTTCAAGTTTTTTTTAAGCACCTCGCCAGTTTTTGATTGCCAGTCCTCTACTATTGCCTCAATATTTTGTGGCTTTGGCATACTATAGATTGAAGATGCAGAATAAATCTACATATAAAGCTCAGTGATCACCTAGTCACTTGTGGGAAATCTAGCTGGCTAGTTGTTTATCCTGCCCCTTTCCTTGTATATTCAACATTTAACATACTGCATTTTGTGTTTTCTTAATTTATGCTTAACTGCTGTATCTAATCATTGTATTTTCTGGCTCTTTTTTTTGACATCTACTGTATGCCATCCATGGAGTATCGCTAATGGCCCTGTGAAATGCGCTTTTCACACCATCGTGTAAATGAAGCTCCATATGGAGTCATAAGTCAGAGTCTCTACCTCAGAAACACACGCAGTCTTTAGTGCTCATAACAGCATTAGTGCACTTTCATTGTACCAGGCGACTGAAACAGACTTCCCCAGTGTGTGAATTTCACAAAACCTGTCAGTAGGTCATATTTGTGAAGATTGAATTATGTTGAGCAGCACATTTTAGTGTGGATTGCTGTTTGAGTTCTGCTCACCAAGGCTACATTTATTTGATTAAAAATACAGTAATAGTGTGAAATATTTGTACTATCTAAAATAACTGCTTATTATTTGAATATATTCTAAAATGTCATTTATTCCTGTGATGTAAAGGTGAATTTTCAACATCATTATTCCAGTCTCCAGTGTCACATGATCCTTCAGAAATCA
>NW_015618141.1:0-1143 GCF_001515605.1 Sinocyclocheilus anshuiensis
ATAGACTCTTTTCCTCTCCCTTTCTCTCTGTCTCATTCTATTGAAGAAATTGTTCCCTAAATACATGCTATTAGAATATCTGTATAGGTGAGTAATAAGTTATTAACTGCAATTACTGGTCATCTATTAGTGGAGAATAATAGGCTGATTAGCCGCAATGCCTTTTAACTTCAGAGGAAGTAATTTAAAGATGGCTGTCCTTTCACAAAAAGAAGAAAAGAGCTGCCTTATGAATGATACACCCGTCTATTGCACAATAGTGGAGAAAAAACCCATCATAATAGCGTAACCACGATACCACAGAAAACTAATACAATCAATAGTAAGAATATCTCCATAATTTTCAGGAAATATGTTGCGGTGTGTGAGCCAAAAGCTGTGTAGAGCCCTTCACATGGCCAGGAATCAAGTCAACAGAATATGCAACCAGCTGTATACAAAATGTACAGAACTGAACCAAGATGTTGCTAAGTTTCTTCTTTTATTGCCAGCTTTGGTATTGTATTGTATTGCCAAAAACCCTGATATTTTTAGATGCAATAACTAATTAACAAAAGCATAAAGTTGAAGCCAGGCATCTTTCAGAGAAAAACGACAAAAATCTTCCTCACATTGTTTCAAGACCTTTCTTTGTGCTTCAAGGACATCTATTCACCAAGACTACAATCATTTCAAGCAGTGAGACCAAACATTTCAGCTTACTTTCATTTTACCATCCATAAACAAAAGGACAGACTTTAATTTAGATGCTTTTCTTCATGCTTTTGCCATTAAATTAAAAAAGAAAATGGTGAAACAATGTGCCGAAAATGTTTCCCAAACAAATATGAATGTGCTTCATCGTTCTTGCATACTTTACAGCTGAAAACACTTGTGAGTAGGAGTTGTGACTTTATATGATGACGCTTATTGGCAGGCTTACAAGGATGAAAGTGGTGGAAAACAGGTTTAAAACTTGTTCTTGGCTGCATTCATTTAAATATTTTTTTTTATGATATATGGTTACTATTATGATTTGAATCTCGATTGTGAAGAGGGTAGAGAAGACAAGACAGACTTTGGCAAACCAGTCCAGGCAGCAAAAATCTGTCAAAAATCTTTTTATACACTCTTAAAAATAAAGGTGCTTCACGATGCCATAGA
>NW_015618142.1:0-1108 GCF_001515605.1 Sinocyclocheilus anshuiensis
TTTTTTAATATATGTCTGTATAGTTAATACATTTTTATTTCAGTATTATTTTATTTTAGTACATCAAATTAAACTAAACTAAACTTTTATTTCACCTCAGTTTTTGAGTGAATATTGCCTAAATTATCCACAAATAATGCTTTTTTTCAGTTAAAAACTGAGGAGCATGAGCTCAGATCAGTGAGGCCTACAATCAATCCATTCCAAAAAGAAACAAAACCTGTGCTGATTGAAAGAAAACAAGTTGATAAAAAGATCAAATCCAGTATTTGCTGATAATATAGCATAACGAGATTTACAAGCAATTTTTAAAAAAAGGCTGTTCATTTTTGACTGGAAACACTAAATTAGGTAAAGGATTTTGAGCACATCCAAAGTGTTATTTCTGTTACTATACTGTCTTAGTAGTGTGCTGCCTATGTAGTCAGCAGATGGTTGACTAGGTTTCAGAAGAGAGCTGAATCAGATCCAGATCTTCTCGTGTCGTGTCGAGCGCATCGGTCATCATTTTCTGCACATCTGCTGCTGCCTTCTTCTATATCCTTACGGTAACGGATGAGCTGCCAGTGTCCCATCAAACGTGTGGGAAAACAATTGGCACAAGGTTAATTTTATTGCTAGCTCCATGCATTTGTGAGCAGCAGCGAGGCGTCCAGATGAATGGCCTTCCTGCGCCGACGGGAATTCAGATGAGGCCGTGTGAAGGGAAGCCGGTCCTGAAATTCACATGAATCTGACACAAACTTCAGCCCAGACGCTGTTAGGACTCTTAAAATGCGTGCATGTCACAAAGCAAGTGTCTGTATCTCTGCTCAAATGCTGTTATAAAACATTTGGAGTCACAGATTGATTTTAATTCAGTGTCATATTCAGTAATTCTTGTTTTACTCTCATAGAATAGCCATGATTCAGTCTGTGCATGTTTACAGTAGCGTTACTTTATGAACGGAGCACATTTCATCTGATCAGCCCCGTGACCTTCCTGTTGACAGTTTCCTCTTACGACTCGAGTCTGAAATGTTTAATTTCACGAACGGCCGCGGAACACATACACGCACGCACGCTCACTCACTCGCACACACACACACACACACACACACACACACAC
>NW_015618143.1:0-1143 GCF_001515605.1 Sinocyclocheilus anshuiensis
TATCTCTTTATCTTTCCTTCTTTGTTTTTTTAATTACCCAGTTACACACAGAAACTGCCATGTTAACATGAAGAAATTTCCTAAATTATATTAAAACTCAATACTAAAAAAATATATATGTATATGATTATTTTTTTAATTATTATTATTCAGTGGTATATTACAATAATATATTGTAAATGTGTTTTTATACAAGAGGGAGTTCTTAAAAAATATTGAAAAGAAAAGAAAAGAAAAGACTCTTATATCAGCAGAAGAGCTTGGGCAAAACATGACATGCAAACTGCTGTTTTCGCAATGTGTTCATTTTCCTTTGAACTTTTAGCCTCGATTTCCAAGCAGCATCAATAGGAGCTATTAGATATGAATGAATCCCAGTTCAGATGATCTAAATAATCACTATATAATTGTTTACCAAGCCGCGAAGCTTCATTTGTCAGATGTATTGTCACGTCGAGGAACTGTGTTTTAATGATGCAGGAGTTTCAGAGGAAAAGGGGAAAATGCTGAGACTTCCTGCAATTGTCCTGACTGCTCTTGACCTTACTGTTCTCTGTTTTTGACATTTTTCTGCCTGGTTTTCTCTTCTCTCTTCTTGTTTCCAGGTTTTCTCCGGAGATCTTGGGCATTCAGGCCAGCTCGGCACTGGTGTGGCTCATCATTGAGGTTTTGGCTGTTCTTCTCAGTCTGTATCTGGTAACGGTTCACACTGACCTCACCACCATCGACCTGGTGGCCTTTTCTGGATACAAATATGTTGGGTAAGGCCATTAGTTTTCGGTTTTTAGCCTATTCTTGCAACAATATCATAATTTTAACGTTCAAACTGATTCTGCCAGTGTTTGGCCTCTAGGTGGTGCTATTGAGTAATCTTTAGAATTGAATTTGATTTATTTTAACTAAAAATGAAAAGGATTAGTTTAACCAAAAACCAAAAATTCATGGTTATTCTATTCATTCAAATATTAATATAGGATCTGTTGTTGTTGAGTGTATAATTTCATACCAGTACTGCCCTCATACCTTCTCTAACCAGTATTACTGCAAGCCTAGTTTACTCTAAACTGTATTAAGTGCCAGCTGTGTGGTTTTAAAGGTATTCAAACCAAGTCCAAGTCCAAGTCCCTGCCTGAAAAAAGCTTA
>NW_015618144.1:0-1143 GCF_001515605.1 Sinocyclocheilus anshuiensis
CAAAATATGAACCTTTCATAACCCATAATAGGGGCACTTTAAGTGCTGCCTGATTTCAGCAGGTGTGCTTTTTGGTGAGGTCATGGTTAAATGTGTTAATTTATCCTGCTTTTTATTAGAAAATGAATAGCACTGAATTAACATTAAATCAATAGCTCTTCCCCACACAACCTTTCAGACCACTGTTGAGCAATAGTCTATACGTGTTTGCAGTCTGTGTTGTCGCTAAGGTAACCACCCGTACCCACAAATTCACTCCCCACTCGCTGTCACTTGCATTAAAAGCATAATTTTTCCTCATGAGGGAACATTGGCGGACACACACTCTGGCTCTGCCCCCACTAGCCTTTCAGTTGAGTAAACATGATGCTACTAATTTATACATTCAGTCTAGTGCATTGCTACACGGTGGTCTCCATGGATAGATCCCCTTATGAGCCATTAGTGGCAAAACCGTGGCAGAAAAGTGAGATCCATCCATTTATACAAGCTTATGAATTACAAATTCAGAAGCCGCTGGCTGAAACTTTAGATCTCGTGATTTAGGGCCACTTTAATTAGTGTTTGCTTCATTTGAGATCAATAGCAACGAATTAATGATCTATGTGAATTTAAAGTAGCCTGTTGGCATTTAACGGACAGTAAATGAGAGAAGGTTTTGAAATGAACGGAAAAACAAAATCAGCTTAATTGCATATTGTTTTCATGATTTCCTTTTCTGAAATGAATGTCTGCAATGAGCTTTATCTGGTGCGATTGGCTCAACGCTCAAATTCAGACTTGTTTGCAAAGTCCTTGATACATTGTAGGTGACAATTTTATGTGGATTTATGCAGTAGTCAGCAGCAGCATCCACAATTTACACATTAAGATAAATGTTTATATTTCCGATAACCTTTTTGAGGCTGAAACTGTAGTGGGAATTACCATATTCTGCATTGAGAAAAATTTTGCATTGCAAAAACAGCATTGTGGATATGCAATTTATAATGATGTGCACACAGTTGAGAAAACCAGTACCTCCAAACTCCCTCTAAAAACTGACCTGTGTGAATAAAAAAATAAAACAGCCAGAGCAGCATGTAGGATTCTCTAACGCAGAACAGATTTTATAAAAACAATATTTGCATTATTATTCCAGTC
>NW_015618145.1:0-1144 GCF_001515605.1 Sinocyclocheilus anshuiensis
TTTAAATATCAGGAGACAATCAAATAAAACATTATTAATAACTGTCATTAAAAGTAATTAATATGTGTCACAAGGAAATGTTATATTATTCTGAAATTTTTTTCATTTGCCAAGCCATATTTTCATTAGCCATGACATTGTGATATATATATATATATATATAAAACAAAAAGTCTGTTAACTTTAACATATTAGATCAATTATATCGTAAGTTTATGAGCTAACATGGCATAAACCGTGTCATACGGCCTATGGACAGTAACCTAATTGCAGCTAAGCATAGACAAGCATAGATATTTTAATTCAAATTTATTGAATAAGAAATAATATATATCATATAAGAAAAAGAATATGATAATAAAATTCCCCACATCACTAATTAAGAGGTAGGCCTCTATATCTCTCTGGAACTGAAGGAGTGTTAGCTAGGTGTGTGTATCACATGCATGGAAAAGGCTGTATACAAAAACAGTATGCATAAAATCAAAAAAAGATAAAAACAAATACAAACTAAATTATGGCATTTAATCTATGTAGTTCCACGAAATGTGTTTTCTTCAAGACACTTGAATGTAAAGAATGGAACGTTTTTTTATATGGTGCAACCATTAAAATTATTATCAATTCATGTAATTTACATGTGTTATTTAAACGTGTCTTTGCCAAAAGATGTAGTATTATTTATCATTTTTGAATGTAATACAAATATTAAAATACTAGATACATTTGCGGCTGTATTAGTGTGTGATCAGATATGAACGCCCACCTTCACCCTTCATATTGTAAGCTTGAACTCCATTATAGATTTAATCTGATGGCGTTTGTTCAAACGCTTATCTCCAAACCAACACAATCTAAATGAAAATATTTACTTTTTTTCAAATTATTTGCGACAATTTTTAATAGTAGTTTATAGGAAAAAACAAGCAGTTTCTTCATAGTGGACAGTAGAGGCTGCCGCAGGGCGCTCTCCATGGTGCTGAAATCCACATTCACAAGTACACAGGCAGCACTATCGCCACAGATAACGTCTCCCTGCAACTCACAATGAAATATCACTTACCCTCCACTTCATCCTCGGGGAGGCTGACGGGAGTCTTGTAGGAGAGGATATCTGGAATTGAGCAAAGTCCCCTGTACATGA
>NW_015618146.1:0-1143 GCF_001515605.1 Sinocyclocheilus anshuiensis
TGATGAAAGGAGATTGCTTGCCTAGCATGCCAGTTGAGGAAAACCGGCATGCACGACAAACGCAGTTGCCAGGGGAACATTTTTCATCCTCAACTAGGGTTGCGTGAGTCAGGTTTATTACTTTTGGGAAACAGGGTCCTGCCTTTATCTTCCTGAAAAGACTCATAATTATTGCCCTGTAAATTTACGGCGCATTGCTGCTGAAGGCAGAGCGCTGAGAGGCTGCCGTTCCCTGCCCCGTAATGCCCCATTGATAGATACGTGCCATCATCATTCAGTTGATAAGTCTGCAATTTTTCAGAGGAACTGTACAGCAGAGGTCTTTTGAGAGATGTTTCTCTTTTGTTCTTGGTGTGCGAGTGTGAGTGTGTGTTTGAGTAATGAGTGAGAGCAATTCAGCCTTCAAGTTTAAAGTGAGAGCTGTGTTACTTACTAGAGGTATTCTGAAAGGTCCATTAAACCCATTGGATGGATCTGATTCTTTTAGTTTGTTCAGAAAATTATTTGCAAAAGCTTCTTCAAAAACAAAATCTCTTTTTTTAGACCAAACACAGACTCATGTTTATTATGCATTATTATTTATTTGGGCTTTAAGTTATTTGGCTTTAAGTTCAATCCTACTTCTGCCTGCAATATTTAAACTGCATCTATTAATGACTAACCATTAATTATCCAAGTCTGCTGCTACATTATGCTATGTATACATTTCCCACATTAAAATGGATACAATTATTCTAAATCTAACTTTACCATGTGACTTTTAAAGGTTATTTATATGTTGTTTTTAAATTTTAAAATACTTTATTCCAGTTTAATATGTATTGTCATATATAAGGTGTATTGTCATATATTGTCATATTAGACTGATGCATTGTGGGTTTTGGGAAAACTATTTGAAAACATTACTGTTAATATAATTAAATAATTTTCTTATTTATTTTATCAAGTCAAGTCACCTTTATTTATATAGCGCATTATTGTATACAATACAGATTGTTTCACAGTTGCATGACAGTAATAAACAGGAAAATTACAGAATTGATGATGCAAACTTCATCAAATATTATACAAATTAAAATTCTGCTGTAAAGCAGCTCCAAAAAGACAACAGTGTCATTATTCAGCTCAAGTCAGTTCAGTGTT
>NW_015618147.1:0-1141 GCF_001515605.1 Sinocyclocheilus anshuiensis
TGCAAAGCTGAATTTTCAGCAGCCATTACTCCAGTTTTCAGTGTCTCATGACACTTTAGAAATCATTCTAATATGCTGATTTGCTGCTTGAGAAGCATGTATTATTATCAATGTTGAAAACAGTTGTGCTGCATAATAGTTTAGTGGATTTATTTTATTTATTGATGAATAGAGGGTTTAAAAGAACAGCATTTATTTGAAATTGCTAAATAAAAGTATTGATTTCTTAAAACAACGGACCTTTTACTGACCTTTTTGAACAGTAGTGTATATATATATAGTGTATCTACAAAAGATTGTTTTTGTCAACTTTTAGGAGTTCAGTAGTGTGTAGATTACTTCAAAGCTAATAGACAAAGACTAAAGGCCACACAAATGTCATGGAAAAAGAGAAGTGAATGATTCTTGATTAGAAAAACACAATCAGATTGTCTGAGAGAAAGACAGAGAGAGTGAGAAAAAGAGCAGACTGACAGTGATCATTCGACTGATACCTACATGTGGACCGGGGTTCCCCTGTTGCCCAGAAGGTCCAGGCTCTCCTTGAGGACCCTGTTAGAACATTTAACAAAAACACTTTAGTACACAACACTATTATTATTCCTACACTTCACTGCTCCACGGAGCCTATGACATTTTATAAAGATATGAAAAACAGTCCCAGTACCTCAAACTCCAAAAACACTCTGCATGTTAATTAAACAACAGACACGTGAAAATTGCAAATCCATCTTTTTTCCATTGGCTGTCCTTCCTGAATTGCACAGCCTACTGTAATAAAATCTATTATAGCAGCTTTAAACCACTGGCAAAGAGGAAGAGACCGAGATAGGTACAAATTTTATTATTTAAAAAAAAAAAAACTGCATAAGAAAGGCAGTTGTAGTTAGAGTGAGACCTTGAGTGAATGGAAAAAAATATCATTTTATATTTATATAAATATATTTATTTATTTTAATTAACTCCAGTGATACTCCTAGTATTTAATGAACCTGATGAGTTTATTTGCTAGCTAAGAAGTTGGACCAAACACTTGTGTATACTGATGTATAACTTTGATCTACATTATTGAATCTACAACAAACACTTATTCATGACATTACATTTACATTTAGTCATTTTGCAGACGCTTTTATCCAAA
>NW_015618148.1:0-1144 GCF_001515605.1 Sinocyclocheilus anshuiensis
CAGGGAGCCGTGATAGCAGCCAATGCCCTACAGTTAACCCTCTCTGCACACACATACACACAGGTGTGATGAAGAGAAGCGAACGTGTGTAGCACTGTATGCTTAGCAACGGAAGTGAATACAAACCACAACTGTGAGGCCTGAACAAACAAGCTACACAAGGCTTCACACACATGCAGATACAAAACTCTGGAGTTCCCTACATGCAAACACACACACATGCATGTACTCATACTTAGACACATTCATAGACAAACAAACATGCATGAGAACTGTGTAAAAAAAAAAAAATGCAACCATACCGGATACATTTCTGTGAAATCATCTGGGCTGATGAAAAGACATGATTAAAATCAAACCAGCTGTATAATGTAGAACTCCACAGAAATCTCTGATAGTTTCTACAGAATTTGATAATTTACTGTCCAGGTCCATCATTAAAATTCAACACATTATTAGGCTTTATCAAATATTTTGCCTAATTTTGATTTTTTTTTCAGCTAAAAATAGAAGTCTCTTTTTTTATCGTTCTGTTTTATTGTATTTTACAGTATTTCAATTGATCAGAATTACAAAATCACCCCTAAAATCATTGCAGAAAAAAGGGGGGGAAATCTACAGATTGCTTTTGGGTCTAAAGAAGAGCAAGAGCATCTTGATCCCCATGAGGGTTAATTTTATGCAGAAATACTCTGATGGCAACTGTCTGAAATAGTTTAAATCAATATCCATTCATATTTTTAGGACACAATATGACCTACACAACAGTTAGTTAATATCACATTCACCCATGAAAAGTGTTGCATCACATCACTGTGCTTGAAAAGCAGAGACTGTTTAGTGTTAGCGGTGTAAGCACAATGCACTGCTAAGGGTGTGTGAGGTGACAGCGTCAATCTGCTTCAGCTCTTTAAAGAACTATTAATGTCTAATCCCAATGCCACTGACTGTGAAAACTAAAGTGACTCTTGAGCTCTGTGCTAAGCCCTCCTGCCCTGAATCGCTCAGAAGCAGCCCCAGAGACCCATGTGACGCCATCCCTAACTGCTTTTAGAAGATCTTAATATAGACCCACCGGACAGACCGGAAGGGGAAACACTGAGTTGGTTAGTTTTTGACCCCATCTTTGACCCTAATTTAGCCA
>NW_015618149.1:0-1144 GCF_001515605.1 Sinocyclocheilus anshuiensis
CATAATACCGGTAGTCACGTTCATACCGGTATAGCGCCCACCCCTTACTTTCTTCTGTAGATATGCTGAAGGAAGTTTTTGTCCATAAAATTAGTCAGTATGGTACAAAACAACATTAAAAGCCAATAACATTCACTGTATGGACAAAAAAAAACACAGAGATAACTTTCAAAATATCTTCTTTTGTACTTCAAGGAAGACAGTAAAGTCATACAGGTTTGGAACAACATGAGGGTGAGTAAATGAAGACTAATTTTTGGGTTTACTGTCCCTTTAAGCAGACCTCTGTGGACTTGAGTAGAGGAAGATGAAAATACTTTTTTTCAGTTAATGTTATTTGTGAAGAGGGGTTCGGATTTGACATTTATCATGTCAGAACTCTCGGTCCTGAATAAACACTTCATAAACCGAATAAACACTCTCCTTACTTTTACCGCAACGGACAGAGTGTGCAGACGTCAGGCGAAAAATTCAACCATAACAAGAGTGGACTTAAACATTTAAGCTAATGTGCTAGAAAAATATAACCCTCTAAAATAAAGGCAAGGGATAAGAGAATAACAAAAAACTGGCACCTTTAATCTTTTATTAATCATACAAATAACTATGATGGGAAATGATGGACGACTTGGCTGCAGTCACTTTTAAGGTGACCATGTAGTGACCACGTTTGCTGCCAAGCCTTTCAAAAAATTACAATTTCAAACGACTAAAGGCTAGAATACGCTAAAATCTGAAGCAATTTTTTCCCAGACTGCGTAAAAGGTTACTGGCCTTTCAAGTGGTTCCGAACACAACAGACCCATGCAAAAAATGTGTTTGTTGTTAGGAGCCCCAAATCAGGTCTGTGCCCATCATACACTACTTTATGTGATATCTATGTAAATTCTGACAGCCCAAAATCTGCAAATTGGCTTTCGGCAACTCGCATCAACACGTTCAGACCACAAATCAGGGCAAAAATCTGGGCAAAAGTCATGTTAGTGTATTCCAGCCTTAAATTTGGATAGCCTAGCTTCCCGCTTCCAAAACTGCCGTACACCCAAGCCCTTCTGGCATGTTGCAGAACGAAATGTCAACAAAGTGACGACCCTCCATGTGCCATTAGGAGGTTTATCTTCAGCTCCTCAGCAGCTGGCTGCCA
>NW_015618150.1:0-1144 GCF_001515605.1 Sinocyclocheilus anshuiensis
ACACCTGAACCAGCTAATCAAGGTGTTCAGGGTTGCTTGATAATTGCAGGCAGGTGTGTTGACGCTATACCAACTTAGCGTCTTTTTGGCATCTGCACTTTTTGAGGAAAGAAATGTAGCAACCATTGATGTTATTGTCTGAGTCAGATTGAACACTGAACAGTCCTATACTTTGGGCTTGGATTTGAGCAATTCTAGACTCAGTGTTTTAAAAGTTTTACTAATTGTCCACACAGAAGAATGAAGCAGATTTAAATGATCGTGTCAAAGAGACTCAAACTGTTTAACTGCATATAACAGCTCCTCCAGCCAAGAGCAGAACACTTTTCTCTTTTTCAGTAAATCACGTCCCACAACTTCTACAACCACACACAACTTCCACACTGCACCCACTGCTGCCGTCATCAAACACAAGCAAATGAACGTACCACTAATGTGCCTGGACACTGAACTTCATGATTGAATCATTGAAAGCTTGTTCTGTACGCTTGTAAAAGCTTTGTATTAGTTGTGTGGATTTCCCATGAAGCCAATATTGCGGTATGGTTGCAGTAAAATCTAGCCTACCATTCTACAGAAGAAAAACACTGAGTGGAACTGGAATTTTACTGCAAAAGTACTTTGTGTTGCCAAGAGGAGTGAGGTTATATGTCCCTTTAGAGAGTTTGCTGTGTTCCCACTGTTAGTTTTTGAATGAGTTTTAACACTCAGTTGGGAGAGAGACAGTTTGTACTTGTCTAGTTTGGGAAATGAGAGTGAATGGCTATAACTTATGTGGATGTGGTGCCTTTCAAGGGTAATAGGTTTTAGCTTGTTAAGAGTGTTGACAGTGAAGAGTGGATGGTGAGTAAGTAATATAATATTATATAATGTAATGTAATGTAATTAATATAATAATATAATGTGGTGATATAGATAAGAATTTAGGTAAGATTTTATGTTTTTGAAAGTTTGCAAAAAGTCTTATATGCCGATTTATTCAATCACAAATACAGTAAAAAACAAAAAAACAGTAATATTGTGAAATAATATTACAACTTACAGTAACTTTTTCGATTTTAAAATATTTTCAAATGTAATTTATTTTTGTGATGCCAAAACTGAATTTTCAGCAGCCATTACTCTAGTCTTCAGTGTCACATGA
>NW_015618151.1:0-1144 GCF_001515605.1 Sinocyclocheilus anshuiensis
TCAAGGAATATGACAAGGGCCCATGGCTCTCTCAGTTACTGTCTGTGTATTGAGAAGCTCACAAGAAAATGCCACACGTCCCTACAAGAATTAAACCTTGTAGCGGTGTGATATTTTTCTTATGATAGCAAAAAGAGAGATATCACTCCAGAAAAGCCTCATTGGAGGTACGGCGACTTGCAAGTGCTAACAAGGTTTTTCTGTGCACTGCTATAACAACTCTAAAAATATGGCAGTTTTTAAGCTTGTACATTTCTAAAAACTTTGGTTATTATTGGATGTCTTCTACAACTGTAGCATTTTACAACTCTGTTGCTTCATTACAGCAAATGTTTGTCTTATTTTGAATGTTAACAGGTTACATTTGGGGAAAAAACAGCAATCAAATAAATATGTATTAATTGTTGAAAATAATATGTTCATATTGTTCTGGTTTCTTCAAACGTGTCATTAAGAACTGAAAATTGGTTTTTAATGGCACTGCCAATTTATCAGCTTGTTAGCAATTATGCTAATGCCTTTCAGCACACTGTATTGTACATATTAGCTTGCTTACTGCTAATGTTGCATTATGCATATTATTAGCGTGCTAAATTCAAATGTGACAAATAAACAAACGAATGTACATGCAAAACCTTGTGGAAAAAATACTGTTCTAAAAATAAAGTAATTAATCAATTTAGAGATATGTTTTACAAAATCCTTTTAAATTTATTTGATGGTTTTTGTTAGCTAATCAGAAATCTTGAAGACGGTTTTGACAACTGCGCTAGTTAGGACCGGTACTGTCTGTTTGTCCAAACAGTGGTAGACCATTTCAGTTTGCCACCACTAGTGCCGAATTGCTTCCAACAGCTTTAAAATCATCAGTTACACAGCAAAACATAATATTTTATGATATACCATGACCTTACAAACAGTTCCACTTCCACAGTCCGGTATTAAAGACAGATCTTTCTTTTCTTCGGCCTCCTGGGCTGCACAGAGTTGTGCGGGGAAGACGGTGTCGTTCATTAGCTAAACAGGGTCAACATTGTGTCTATCCCTCCCACATGCAGAATCCACCAAATCAGCTATACTGTCGGTTCCCCCTCGCAGTGGCCCACACAGCAGGTGTTTATGGGTAATTGCTGTGTTTGGCGCT
>NW_015618152.1:0-1144 GCF_001515605.1 Sinocyclocheilus anshuiensis
CTGTCCCTAAAACTGCTAGAATTAGAAAATAAATGGGAACCTCAAATACTGGGTTTGCAAATCTGGACTGCCAAACAACTGCAATTCAAGTCTGCTGGGGTTTCAGAAATGTAAAAAATTGATGCAGTAAACCCTCTGTTTTCAAATTCTTAAGGGAGTAGTGGGTGCACCAATAATATTAGCCTTGAGAATAAAAGGAATACAGATGGAAATGGTGGTAAAATCACTAACAACCTATTGGATTTGGGTAGCTTTTTAACTAGATTATTAACACCAGGTACCAACCAATTAGGAAACTCCACGTCTACTCTTCAAGAAATGCCCTTTAGGACATCTAACAAGGAAAAAAACATTAGCATGCAGATGTGTGTCAATGAAAACTGCAATAAAGCAAGTGAGGTGTGTTTAGCTCAAGAGATAAATACTCACAATCAAATGATGCAGTTCTATGTCAACATAATTAAATGACATTGGAGCAAGTTTCAGAATCAGACAAAATGGGCATTTAAAATTATAGTGTCCCTTTAAATATGCAAATCAAATGTTGCCTACCTTGGCCCTTTTGGATCAAATCCTCCATGTACGATCTACCATCATCAATCTCCATTATAGCTTGTTTAAAGCAGTTACTCTGATTTACTAAACTGAAATCACTTAGAGGACGACAGCGTTTCCCTTTTCGTCTCTCTTACCCCGTTTGTCTTTATTTCACTCAGCAGACTGTGCTAAAGCTGGAAATACAGTTTTTGGTAAGACTGAGTTGGCAACATCTTAGTGTGATCGTCAAGACTACAGAAGCCAGCATGTTTCTTGCCCATTTCAAAAGGAGAGAGAGGGGGAAAAATGAATGGACGTTAATTGGTCTCAGATCTCCTACTTATTCTGTGTCATTTATCTGCCTGGGAAAGGAAACTTCTGGAGCAAAAGATGAATGGTTTGTTTTAAAATAGTGCACTGCCCCTGACTGTAAATGCATCTCAGCCCCATGATAATTTATGAATTAAAGGTTTGTGCTAACTTTAAATATAAAGTTTTTGTAGAAATATATGAACAGGAGGTGGCAGTATAGAGTTGAGCAGCTGTCCTTATACTGTGAGAGGGGCGTAGGCTGCATCCTGTGCCACGACCTATGACCTCTTTGTGC
>NW_015618153.1:0-1138 GCF_001515605.1 Sinocyclocheilus anshuiensis
GACAAAAACAACATCATCAGCATAAATACAGCCAGTAAACAGCAAAACATAAGCCTATAAATCTAACTGCATAATTTATTCATGCTGCAGTGAATGCAAGGTACATCAACATTGCAAATTCAGCAACATTGTTCAAAGTACATTTGAGAGACTATTGTTTGTGTAACCTGTTTTGCATAGATTCAAAGTAATTCACATTTCTCATCTGCAATTTAAGAGGCCTCTGGACAAAATGTAATTCCTTTTTTACAGCCTCATGGTGAAATCCCCAAAAAAGTCACTACACACTAATCGCTGTAACGTGTTTAATATTTGATCCCATTGTAATATCTAGTGAAAGCAGGGGAGCAGTGAGCACTTGAATATGATTACTAGAGCATAATGCAGTCAGTTATGAAACTAAACAAATTCTTCGTATTATCCAGAAGTGAACATTAAAATCCATTGCCGGAGGCTCACAGGTGCAGAAGTGTTTACTGTACTTTGTGTGTTCCTGAATAAAGCAGCTTGTGTAACAGTAAACACTCTATGAGTGTACGTATCCCTTAGTGCCTCTAGTTCACTTGCACTCTCATCTGTCTACATGCGTTCACTATGCACAATGAAAAACACACTTCACCCCAAACCACCTCACTAGGGAACAGCATTATCATAAATCTTACTCATCCTTCCACCAGTTTAATTTTCTTGGATTAAAATGGGAGGTACTTTAATAAAAACTAATTGGCCTGTAGAAGATGTTGTTAATCACACCTCTGGCCTCCTCATCATCTCCTAACATGGTCACATCCCCCTCTCTCCCTGGCTGTAATTCACTGCTTGTCTGCTCAAGGTTGGTCATAATTCACAGGTGACTAGAGCAAAAGGCAACAGAGCCTCAGACTCATCCTCAGGGAACAATATTTGACAGTATATAATACGTTTGCAAGCAGAGGTCGCATCCTTAAAGAGACGAAAAATTAAGATTCTGTCATATGCTAAGTGTGCTGCTTCTTTCTTCCGTGGAACAAAAAAGTTTTTTTTTGTCCATACAATAAAAGTAAAAGGGGTCCAATGTTGTTTTAGACTCAGATTACTTCCATTGCATAGCCAAAAACCATTTAAAACTTATATATATATATATATATATATATATATA
>NW_015618154.1:0-1144 GCF_001515605.1 Sinocyclocheilus anshuiensis
CTCATATCGTTTTTTTTTTTTTTTTTGGAAAGGTGGATGTGTGAATGAGTGAGTGGGAGGGTGCATCGGCTCACGGTGTTATGGCTTTAAACCAGAGAATTCACTACTGCCCGTACACACACCAGATCTCGTTTTTTGATATTCAGCCCAATATGCACTTCATGTGGGTGTTGCTTTAAAGCTGATGTGTTGTGCTGTTCCCTTTAGAGAATTACACCCAGTGTTCATGAGTTTAGTGTTTATTAGTAGATCATGTGATTTCACTGTGGTCTTTTCTGCTCCTCGACACCTTTAGTATATCTCCTGTATGGTAAAATCTCATATTTAGCGGTATTAATACTATAAATACCATAGTATTAGTATTAAATTGTTTGTTGCTAGACCCCTTTGTAACTACACGTTTTGACTTGGACCAGTAAGCAACCACGCAGAAGTCATTGGCAATCACTTATAGCAACTCCTTGGCAACAGTCCACATTATTGCAAATGATAGCGACACACTGGTAACCACCCAGAACACTCTAGTGACGTCATAGTAATGTGTTTAAAAACTCAAAACACCTTAGCAACCAATCTGCAACATAGTAACACCCTGGCAACCATCAAAACAACTTAGCAACCACATAATGATGCATTAAACCACTCAGATCAAACTAGAAACCTCATAGCAAGTCGGAGCACCTTAGTGACAATGGAGCACCATGACAACACCGGCAGCAACCACACAATGCATTAAACCACTCAGAATGATCTCATAGCAATGTGGTAAACACTCAATAATAATAATAATAATTATTATTATTATTATTAGCACCTTAGCAACCTTTTGGCACCATAGTAACACCTTAGCAACCGCCCAAAGAAAGCTAGCAACTGTGTAACGCATTAAACCACTCAAAACACCTCAGCGACCTCATAGCTACGTATTAAAACACCTAAGCAGCTATTCTGCAACATGGCAAAACCCTGGTAACCACCCAAAACATGCTAACAACTGCATAGTGTATTAAAACCTTTCAGAACATCCTAATGACCTTATAGCAACTTGTGAAAGCGATAGTTCACCCCAAAATGAAAATTGTCATTAATTATAATAAATAATAAAATAATTTATGCATTTAGCAGACGCTTTTATCCAAAGCGA
>NW_015618155.1:0-1144 GCF_001515605.1 Sinocyclocheilus anshuiensis
GAATTTGGATGGATTGGGCAATAATGTTTTGTGATTGTTTGGATGGACAAACATTTATGGGCTGACTGTGGCAGAGTGAACAAAATGTACAGTACAAGCACAACAACACGCTAATTATAGAAATGATGTAGTCTTTATCCAGATCAGTGAAATGCTTTTACACATGCAATTACAGATGTATGTTTTGATTTCTATGTGACAGGGGAAAATGCAACAGAATGCAAAGTCAAAGCAGAATCAATATAGCACTCATATATCTTCTAGAGATCTGTTAAATAGCACTTCATCTGGAAAGCAACAGATGTTTGATATGCAACTTTAAAAAAAATCACAAACATATAAAAAAAAAAAAACATTTGCGAGGAAATGCCTAACTTATTGCAGATGAGCAAATGCTCTACAAATAAATCTTCCAGATCAAAACAAGCATGTCAAGTAGTCTTTATACAGAGGGTTATGGTACATCTTCAAGCAAACACACCACTGAGGTGTTTAGTTCCTGAATTAATCAATGTTGTTGAATGAATTGTTTAAGCGAAAGATTAAATTAGTTACTCAAAAAGACAGATGGTATCATTCTGAATGAATCGGTGTTTTGATCAATTCATTCACAATTGAGTAAATTATTCAAATCTATCTCAAAATAACAGTTACTTATTTCATTAATAAAATAATCAGTGTTTGTGAATGGGTCGTTAAAATAATTATTCACACTTAAAAACAGTCACTTGTTTTTTTTTTTTCCTAAATTAATTAATGTCTAAAACGATAGTCTCTTGTTGCCACCTACTAGCATAATAATGTAATCTGGAAAAGGTTTCGCAAAGAAAAGCCAACAACAGCTACATTAGCAATTTTTCAGTTTAATCCCCCCAATATATCAGGTGATGGATCATCATCATGTAACACATACAGTATCTGAGCATGTTACAATTTATCAATAAATGTATCTGCACATTTATAAGGGGAGCATTTTACCCCCTTTTTCTCTATCACAC
Organism: Sinocyclocheilus anshuiensis; assembly: GCF_001515605.1. NCBI lineage: Eukaryota > Metazoa > Chordata > Actinopteri > Cypriniformes > Cyprinidae > Sinocyclocheilus > Sinocyclocheilus anshuiensis. Next base: position 999 of record NW_015618155.1, read on the forward strand.
AACCAATGTGTGATTAAACAATGTTTTAATGTAACATTATAATGCTGACAACATGATTAATGCCATAGCAAGCAGCTACACAGCAACCACATAAACTACATGCTGTAATCATCCCCCTCGTCAGCCTTCCATCAAGTGATTTCAAA
>NW_015618156.1:0-1144 GCF_001515605.1 Sinocyclocheilus anshuiensis
TGTGCTTGTTTCCTTTCTTCCTCCAGCATCTGGAGGACATGTGTAGAGAGAGGAAGAAGCGCTTTAATATTTTTGCTCTTGAAGGCCGTCTCTTCTAGCCTTGTTTTCCCCCTCTCTTGCATTGTCTTTTTCGAGGAATTTGTGTTATAACAAATTTTTGATGTTAAGAGAAAGATCACTGTTGGCACATGGCCTACATTCTTTGTTGATGAGATCGAGGACTGTGTGACTATATTTAGCATTGCTCATACGAACAGGCTTCCAGTGCTCTTTTAAAAGAGCCTCTCGCGAGATTATGGATTGCCTGCCTGCTAATAAATCCACTGTCATTATGTATTCATCTGGGAAGGAAGGCGTACAGTATGAACTTCCAACATGCAGATAAATGAGTTTATCTTTTGTTCGTTCATGCTCCTTTCAGTGTCGGTATGATATATATTCTCTTTATGATCTGATTGACTGAAACCTTGGTAGAAGTACAGGTTTTAGGTGTTATTGGATAATTGCTACACTCTGGATTGTTGATATGCTTAATGGTTGCACCACATGCCATTTTTAGAGTCATTACATTCAAACTTTTGCAGAAAATGTTAAGTTGTTGTATGGGGGAAACTAGTGGATGCATGCTTGGTTGATTGTTACCATTAACAGCAAGGTAAAATATTAGTTAAAACTAGTCAGCTTCGCTACTCAGTCGTTAGAGGTCAACAGACCTTGGCCTCATCCATTGCGGTGTGTGCCTGTGGTGCAATATTCAGTCGCTCTCATGGTTGCTAATGCCGCTGAGCAACCTGTCTGGAGGGGATGTTTGCAAAATAAGATTACAATAAAAAGGAAAGTTTCTCAGGCTGTACAGGAAATGCACGCTCAGTGGTGGTTACAGACATATGCTCTGTGTTCAATTTAGCCTCTGTTCACTCTTTAAACTTTTCAAAAATAAACTTTGCTATTAATACCATGTGCCTGTTGTCTTGTTGACTGGTGGAGATCTTGCATCCTCGTTGCGTATGCCCTCATTGGAATGCTTTAAGTATGCTAGGAGCCCCAAGTCCCACTTGGGCCATCTATGTGATGGGTGTGTGTATGCATGAGTGTGTGCGAATGAGAGACACTTCTCCTCGCTCTGTCACACACCCATGTGCTC
>NW_015618157.1:0-1144 GCF_001515605.1 Sinocyclocheilus anshuiensis
TTGATCCAACCTGACACTTCTAAAAATACAGTTAAAATCAACATTTCAGTATAAATCTAGCCATCAAATGTACTGTTAGTGTGGTTTTATTGTGTTCAGTTGTTTCTCAGCAGCTGCTGTACTGAAAATGTTTGAAATCAACATACAAAACAGATTGGGTTTTTGACTCAAAAACTATAGTTTATTAGAGTTCTTTTAACTATGCCTGTTCTCCCCTGCAGCTGAATTCAAACACATAATCTCTGTACTTTCTCAGTGTGTACTTACTCATCAGACAACCGGTGACGTTTAGGGGGGACAAAAAAAAAACTTATCTGGAATGCAGAATAAAAGAAATTGGCTTCATCCTGTGCCACTGCTTTCATGTATTTGGGGGAATGTGATGTATAGAGCATGATGAAAGACTGACCACACACTGACCACACACACACACACTGAATGCCCCCAGCCCTCACTGACAATGAACTACTACAGAAACAGAGGACTATTTTACAAAACAATCTGAAAAGCCGAACATCAAAAGGATCTCTCAACATTTAGGTCAGTGTTAGGCTCTCGACTCTCAGCCGCCTCTCTTTCTGAAATTAGCACATCTCTGTGAGTCCTGTTGCTCTGAGGAAGGACAGCTCGGATAATGATCTTATGATCTACAAATGAGACATCCCTGAACACTGCTACAGGCCTACAATACTTTATTTTCACCACCAGCCAGTCGTGGCCACCATTAGTACCTCAGACAGACCATTATGACCATTTAGCAAAACGTCAGCAAATCTGCTATAGGCCAGAACTGCTCTGTGTGAAAGAAGCCATCAGTGAAGGCACCCAGGGAATAATGCTGCATTACAGTCAATTGCCAGAATATACATCGCCCGGATTGGAAAATTATGACTTCCAATTACCAGAAAACTCTGGGTGAAAATCTAGACCTCATATTCACTAATATTTAAAATAAGATGCTTGATGTCATGTGAACATGGTGGTATTCAGGTAAAGGGATGCAATAATATGAAAAGGCTATACTGATAACATACTCATTTTCAGATTTGCTAAATATTAGCAAATAACTATTAAAAAAATGCAATTAAAAATAACTGAAAAATACAGCTAACTATCACGATAAAACACAATAAAAACATGATAA
>NW_015618158.1:0-1145 GCF_001515605.1 Sinocyclocheilus anshuiensis
GCCAAAGGGAGGATGCGCGCTTACTTTATCAGTAGTGCCTGGACGCAGCCGCTCCAGCAACCTGCACAGGACGACCCCATCCTTTAGCGAAGACTGCAGAAATCCATCAGGGTCCGAAATTGTCTTTTTTGGCGATTCCAAAACCCCGAGCGTAATGAGCCAAGTAACCGTTTGTTCCGCCGGATTCATGGCCACACCAGCAAGGTCGATCGATGATATCAGTATTGCGATTGTTATGGAGAAAAAAATAAATCAGGCTCTCTGTTATTAACCAGTCGTTGAACCGGGCACCATTTTCTCTAAAACGTGTTGTTTGAAGGATGGCGCATTGTGTGGCGCTCCATGGAGACGAGTAATGCTATCGCTTCGCTCCCATTTCCTTTATTAGGCTACGACAAGCTGTCAAACGCCTTTCAGTGGAATACAGTCAGAGCACTAGACCTGCATCTTCCGGCAGATGACATCACAGCACAGACGCAGCATATGTGGCCAGTCGGCTTCGCATCCTGCTTTGCGTGTGGACTGCATAGATTCACCTGCTCTTTGTCGTGTTCGTATGTGTCGTAAAAGAAAGATCTAGTGTACATTTGTTACAAGATCTGTTAGTGAGAAGGAGCTTTTGGTTAGCGACCTTAATGAAAGGACATCGTGAAGTAGTTTTATACACTGTGAGAGAGTGAAAGCATGGATATAGGGGATTTTAAATATGCAGTCTTCAGCCCTCCCGTTATTAGGCAGGTTACACGCCACTGTTGTTTTATCAGACTAGTGTAGTTCATATATGATCCGCTGGATGGCGTCCTTTGACATAATATTTAGCCTGCTGAAACGCATCTTAAACCAGCCTAAAATATTTTTCATGAAATTGAGCTATATTAGACTTTGAGCTGGATTAGACTGGCCTTGCTGTTCTCTCAGCCTCACCAGCTGAAAAGACCCCAAAACCTATTTAAACATCAACTTTTTTTTCAAGTCATAGGAATGTGTAAGGTAGTTGTTTTTTTGTTTTTTCATTAGTCTGTTTACTTTTGAGCAGTTTTTGGATAATTTACAGAACTGTTGGAGTTAGTAAGGTTAAAAAAAAAAAAAATGTAGGGCTGCCATTACTCCAGTCTTCAGTGCCACACGATCCTTCAGAAATCATT
>NW_015618159.1:0-1144 GCF_001515605.1 Sinocyclocheilus anshuiensis
CATTGGCTCGTTTAGTTTACACTCCAAGTAGATTGGTCTCTCTAACGAGATTCCCAATTCGTCGGTCACCGACGTGACGTTCAAAGTGACCGACTGAAAGGGAACTTCCTTTTGGAAAAAATACTCCCCGCTAGCTCCAAAATTTTCTGATGAAAAATGGCTTGCTCTTCTGGCCTACCTAGCTGGCATTTTCAACCGACTTGATAATCTGAACGCAGGACTTCAGGGCAAAAATACATCAATCTTTACTCTTGCTGATAAAAATGAAGCATGGATCAGAAAACTCATTATGGCGAACTTGCTTGGACAATGATAAAGTTGATGCTTTCCCATTACTGGACGATTTTCTGAACAAGAGCACCGTGCCAAAAGCCAGTTTTGTGTCTGGTTATCGGGGCTCACCTAAGTGAAATGGAAATGCAATTCTGTGAGTATTTCCCTGAAAATCAAGCCATGTCTGTAACAGAAGAGTGGATTAGAAACCTTTTTACAGAGATATCACTGACAAGAATGCCGATTGAATTGGAAGAGTCACTGATTGACATGGCAACAGACCAAGGGCCTGAATCAGAGGTTCACGGAGAAATAACTGGCGGATTTTTGGATATCCGTGCATGCCGAATACCGAGAACTGAGTGACATGGCATTTAAAAAACCTCTCCCTAGTACATTAAGTCTTTGTAGTACATGCTCTACTCTTCCATTGGGTATTTATTTTCTTAGTCTGTCTGTCTTCATACAAATACCAGACAGATGTTCATTTCACACAGTGCTGGTGAAATCTCCTGAAATAAAGCTTGGTCAAGGCCAGAGGCAGAGCTCATGTGTAAAATACAAAGAACAGAATACAGACTACATGTATTTTCTTTGAAGACATTTAGCACACTATTATTAAAAAGAGTGCTTTACTTTTCATGTGTGAAATGTATTCACAATGTAAAGTACACAATATTTTTATGAATACAATCAACAAGAAACAACTGTGAGCCAAATAATTACAGGCTACTTAAGTTCATGGGGAAATAATGGAAATGACATGATCTTCATTGAGAAAAACCCAATTATTACAACAGTATGTAGTAAACTGAAGAAAAAAAAGATACTTTATTAAAGGGGTCATATGATGCGATTTCAATTTTTCCTT
>NW_015618160.1:0-1145 GCF_001515605.1 Sinocyclocheilus anshuiensis
TTTGTAATAAATAATTATTCACGGTATTTTGAAGTGCCCACGATATCGTGCATGTTCATTATCGTGATATATGGTATTACCAAATAGCGCCACGTCTACCAACAAGTATATTAGATGAACCATTTTATCAGATGACATGTTTTTTGTCTTGTATGAAATGTCCTTTTATTATAATGAAGTGTATTGCTGTTCTTATTATTAATCATTGATATCTCATTGCTTCTGAAGCAAGCCAGTTTCCCTGATATTTTTGTTTAGCAATGAAATAAGAAAAAGTGACCTTCTATTTATTATTCAAAGGCCTGATTCACAAAGCAGGAAGAATTAATTGTTGTGTTAGGCCAATAGTATCAAATGAAAGCCATTCTGCTTGTCTCTGCATACATTTACATTCATTCAGTGCATAATACGATGAAAGTCTCCTCATTTATGCTCAGCCAGGTTAATATTTGAGTATAAATTATGGGCGTTATTAGGTAAAGCAGAGGTCACTGTGTACTTCAGATAAAGACATACAGTGTTTTTTTTTTTAGGTTTAATGGTCTGTATGAAGCACATGAATAAATATTTTATCACAGCACATTAAACCACCCTCTTAATTTAGGAGTTAAAAAATTAGACATGTTAAAGTGGAGCCTGCTAAAGCAATGGTCCCACTCACACAGAATGGCCTGTTGACTTTTGTACCAGACTGGAGGGAATAAATTACATGTGTAGTGTAAATGTGTAAACTAAAGGGCTGAATTATCTGTTTCTGTAAATTCATTAAAAAAATTGTGTGATTGCATTTCAACTTAATCTTTGTTGTGCTCATTTAGTCTGAAAATATTTGGAAAATGAAGTACAAATTAATTTATTCCAACCTGAGTTGCATGAAACCTGGCAGAGCAAAGCTGCATGTGAACCTAAAAAAAATGGTAAGGGGCAGGCTGAATAAGGCTGAATAAATGCTGTAGCTGTGCTGTCATGTTACTGGCCTCAAAAACATATGTATGTACAGCAAGCAGAAAGCTTTGATGTCACTAATCATGCCTAGAGTCACTAAGTTTAAGCAACTGTGAATGATCTTTGATGGCCTGAGCTCTTGTTAGTAAAAACTTAATTAAAACATTAGTGGAGCAGAACATATTTGCTCTGGGAACATG
>NW_015618161.1:0-1145 GCF_001515605.1 Sinocyclocheilus anshuiensis
AAGCGGACATGAACTTACGGCTCCAGCAAACCTAATGAGCGCTCAGTCCCACTTAACACCAAGTGTGACCAGATAGACTCCCCTAATATTCTCACTGCGAGTCTGGTGTCCGTCCCATAATACTGTCATTTCATTTTCGTAATCCTAGCTATTAATATGATATGTAAGGGGGATGGTTGCAAGGTTACAAGTGTAAAAGAGCGCAGTCAGGGATCTTTGGCCAAATATGTTAGCTGGGTTATGATAATGAAGGATGGACTCATATTTTCCTCGTATGGCTGACAAAATCCTCCATTTCGTACACTGCCGCTTTTTCCCCCCTATTAAAAAGCAATACAATTCAGAAATTGTTCCGAGATTATATGTCATATATTTAGGTTTACAGAATACTAAAGCAGCATAAATTGCATATCAATGATGCAAGGCAGTTCATTTTTCTCAGTATCATTACCTCTGAAGATTATCGAGCTCAAAAGTCTTTTGAACGGCTTCTTTTAAAACCAATGTAACGTTTATAAAATGGTGTAGCTCGCTGCCAGAGCTGTCACCCACTATCTATTGGATGTCTTTACAAACAAATTTATTCTAAAGATATGATGAAAGATCAAGCTATAAACCTCAAAAAGAATCTAATTTAATCTTTTCTTTTCATTTAAAAAAATCTGCGATTCAGTTCGCCACTTGACAGAGGAATAAATAAAACGTTGCCCACCCTCTCTTCGTGGCCGTTCCATAGAAAAACCCCCAAAACAGAAGGAGGACCCCTTTCAATCACTCTCTTGCTTTCTTTTACTCTCCCTCCATCTCTCCCCTCTTCTCCAGCTCTCCTCTAATGCAGCCTAATCCCAGCTGAAGACAGACGTACGCGCTGTGTATGTGTGTGTGTATGTGTGAGTGAGAGACTGAGTGTGTGTAAGAAATATCTCTTAGCTTTTTCTGCCTCAGTTCATTATTTTTCTTTCTTGTCACTTAGTGTGATAGGTTGGACAGAGGCGCACAGATGAGCGCTGAAGACACAGTCACAGGGCCTTAATCTAGTCTTTAATGCGTGACTTCAGAGATGTCATTTATCTTGTGACTGCAGCAGGCGTCCACAAAACTTTATCTCTAATAATATATTGATGGATTAAAGGGGTCAGGCTGGA
>NW_015618162.1:0-1132 GCF_001515605.1 Sinocyclocheilus anshuiensis
ATCTATCTATCTATCTATCTATCTATCTATCTATCTATCGTACTGCAAATAAAAAAATAAGTAAAAATATACCCCCCCCAAAAGGATGAAAAATTATTGTTATTTGCCGATAAATGTTGATAACCAGATACCAATGGAATTAAGTGTGTGTAATGAATTAATGGGGCAAATATAATGTAGTTTGACAAAAATTCACATTATTATTATAATTTTTATGTAGGGTGTATTCAGTGTATACATGCTTATAGTGTGTATAGTATGCAGTAAGCTGCAGCTGATATCTGACTGAACACAGTCAGAGCGAGGCTCGTTTTTCTTCAGATATGCGGCTGCTTCCTTCTGAAAGGCAATCATTGTGAAATCCTCAGTCTCAGGTCGTCTCCTGTCAATTCCCCATTTCAATCCTGCCATCAGATACATCTGGCCATTTGAGTGGGAATGAAAGGAGTGTAATGAAATTGAGTTTTGAGATGAATTGGAGGAATGAGACCTGCTTTGTTATGATACAGTGGAAGGTGAGGGTTCAAAGTTTACGAGGAAAAATGGGAGTGAAGAGAAAGAGAGCGGAGGCTAAAATAAATAGATGTGGGCTTCATTTATGGTCTGGCTGAGGGGTGATGCTTGAAGACAGATGGCACAACATCGGATATACCGAGAGGTTTTCACATACTGTAAGCTACTTAATTTTACGATATCCATCTGTGAAATTCAAAGAGAGTCTCAATTCACATACTGTATGTCATATATAAAGGGTGTGTGATACGTATTTAAATTAAAAAAATGCATTTTTATATTGTCACATTTACTATTAAAATTGGTTTATTAAAATATATTTTAATAAATAGGGAAATAGTAAGCAGGTGTAGCCTTTAGCATACAAATAGCTACAAATAATATATTTTCAGCCTGATTTTATGAAAATAATTCATATACAATCAGAAAAAAAAGTTATTTTATTCTTTTATTCACTTAAAGAGTTAAGTTTTGAGCAGCATAAATAGCATAACTTGTGTGAACTGTCATGCGACTGTTTAGCTTTATGCTAGGCTAAATAGCTTTTTCTAACCTTTTTGTTTTTCTAGCAATTAACGGGCAGATTATATTTTATGTTGAATTCAATGAGAGAGAGAAA
>NW_015618163.1:0-1145 GCF_001515605.1 Sinocyclocheilus anshuiensis
TGGGGCATTAATGCTGGTTTGCAAATGCAAAATGTGGCCTGTGTGGGTATTTGTTTGTAGGCCGGTAAACTGCACAGCATATTCTACAAAACATGGAATGTCAACTAGAAGTACAAGCCTTTACCTTTTGGGGTTGTGCACTGGCTAAAATCACTAGGCTGGTGATAAAAATCCACAATTGCAAGGTATGAAGCCCAGCTGTGACATATAAAGCCTTAGTGGGAGATGTAAAGTCATATATGAAAAACTATTCTGATTTCTGAAACAAACTGTCTTTTGTAGGTTTTAGACCAACAACAACTTTATCAACAAACTAGCAGCCATCAATGCCGGCATGTACCTGAAGTACCAACAGATCTTTTCTTCTATATTGTGACAGATATGAATAAAAAAGGAAGAAAGTGTAGGGCAAGAATCAGTTGTTGATTAGATGGCAGCAAGCTGGTTGAATGTGAGCTCAACAGTCAATTGTAAGAAAGAAGTGGAGTTCAAATTATTACATTTTGATTAGAAATTACGAGGCCAAAAAATGAAATATGCAGAGTTGATCATTCACAATAAAATCAATAGCATGCATACAGAAAACACATATGGTGAATATTTAGTTCATGCTGACATGCATTTAATGCCATGTCACTTACAATTATGTTTACTTCTCAAATAATCATGTGTGTACCTGTATTAATCTAACATTCCAGCAAGTCAGAGACTATGATCAGTGTCTTTTTTGTGTATCAGCACTCTTCTACAGTACATGTGCAAAGCATGAAGAGCGTGTGCTGAAGCCCAGGCACACCACACACATCGAGCACACAGCGAAGGAAGCAAATGGACCAAAACCGTTACAAAGTAACCCTGTTTGAAGATGTTCCGTCCCCAGTGATGCCAATACAGTGCATGCTTTGAACCACAGAGAGCCATAAGTTCCAAGATTACTGTCCAGCTAAGCACCAGAGAAACTCCCCAGTTCTGGAACAGCCAACAGAAAGCTTTCATGATTATTCTGTGGCAAGTTGATCCACTTGAACGAATAGCTGTTGAGGGAGCAATGATTCAGTTTGAAACCAGACAGATAAGACACACTCGCTAACAGTTTGAAAACAGTTAGCCAAACTAAACAAACACATTACTGGCAAATGATGAAA
>NW_015618164.1:0-1145 GCF_001515605.1 Sinocyclocheilus anshuiensis
TGAAATTTACTAGCAATTTCTGAGTGAAAATGGTTTCAAAGTAAAACCGACACCAATTATGTTTTTTAGTGTATTTATTAACAATCATTTGCAATATAAACTTTTATGAAGCAGCATAGCGTACAGCAAACTACTCATTGTTTTGAACAAACATTTGTTGGGATTGAGGCAGTTTAAACACAGTGACACACAGTAAAACAATTCAGTATGATTGAATCCAGATGTCTTAAACAGTTTATAGCTTCACTTTTGCGTCTGATTTCTGTGTAGTTTATCATTTGGATGTAAACTTGGATGTGAACTTACTGTTAACCAATTAACAGGTTTTTTAAATATAATTTTTTACACTCTTTTTACAGTTACAATTAGAATCATTTTTTTACAGTTTGGTACAGAAGTGGGAGAGAGGGACAGATGATCACTGGAGATGGAGAATTACATTTTTTATCATGTTTTTAATTTGCCCGCAACACAATTTGTAAAAAATGTATTAATATTCATAAAAGTAACTGAGCTACTGACGGGAATATAACATTTTGTTGGTTCACTAATATTGTAGAACAGAAATCTTGTGTAATTATTATGATTATTATTTTTCTGTCAAATAGAAAAGGAATATGGTTACACATTTTTATTTCACAACACTACAGTTTTTGCTTGGTTGGCAATGCAGGTAACACAGAAAATGCTGTTTAATAAATTATTTATATAACTACTACATCATAACTTGGCATTTTATAAAAGCGGTCATCTGCGGAAACCCAGGGCAAACAAATAATGAGCACCCTGGAGGAAGATGAGAAGAAAGAGAGAGATTTCATTGGCCACAAGTGAAAGAGTTTAAGAAAAGGAGAGCAAAGAGGAGAGAAGTGAGTCCCTCTAATTGAACATGTCATGAATCAGACAGAGGTTGGTCAGAGAATTCAGCCTATTGTGAGCAGATCTACAGTGACCTCAATCCCAACAACAACAACAACAAAAAAAAGAGAGAGAGAAGAGGGGGGAATGTCATTGGTCAGTTTGTCACAATCATTGTTGCTGGTCATTGTGTTGTGTCTCAGACCATACAATACACAGTAAGACTGCTTCACTGTAAAAGTTATTTGATTTGAAGTTATTGGAGTATGTTTTACAAGAAAAAAAAA
>NW_015618165.1:0-1145 GCF_001515605.1 Sinocyclocheilus anshuiensis
TATAATAACATAACAATAACTGTAATTATAGAGATAATCATAATGATAACTATAACTATACCGATAACTATAACAATATACCGATAACTATAATTATAAATATACCGATAACTATATACTTATAGCTATAACGATAACATTCACCATAACTATATTTATCATTGTAACAATATTTGTAATAACTAATTATAACTACAATATACAATAACTATATTAAAACTATAACAGTAACTGTGATAACTATAATAACTATAAGTATACCTAATACTTGAGTAATACTGATATAATTGTAACAATACCGATACCTTACTTTATCAATACTTAATTATAATAACTATAACTATATTATTAACTATAATATAACTACAACAGTAATTATAATTATAATTAAAACAATAATTATAACTATTTGTAACTATAATAACTGATGATAACTAGAACTATGACTAGCTATAAGTGCTAATGCCCAGTTTAAAGTGTGTTCAATTTTAACGTGTGACCGTGTGCACTTGGTCACACGTAAAATTTTAACGCGCAGGAATCCTGAAGAAGAAGCAGCTGTCGCCCATCGCAGAGAGGAACGCCATCAACCGCATCCACAACCAGCTGTCTGGAGACTCCGCCTCCTCACAGGGCCCCTCCTCCAGCGAGGGCCGAGGGGGCGGGGCTAGGCGGGATCATCTGAACGGGGCGTCGACGAGCGGACTGATGAAAATGCTCGACAACGACTCGTCCGAATCTGAGTGAGTGATTCACGTCCAGTGATCCGTGCTCTTATTGTGACTTATTCATCAGTGACGTTATTGTCAAATTTACATTAGAAAATCACAACGTCAATGTTTACAATATTATCTTCATATCTTCATGTCTTATAGTTTAGCATGATAGCTGGGTCATAATATAGTTACATTTTACGATGAAATATAAAACTTGAGCAGTATTTGCTACATTGTATAGGCCTATATTGTTTTACATAAGTGTACTATATGTATGCGGATAAATATATATCCAACTTTATATATAGAGCTGTGCGATAATGTTTACATTTTGCTATCTATCCAATTTTACTATATATGCAGCCAGCTTTCTATATAGAGCTGTGAGATAATACAGGTGCATCTCAATAAATTAGAATGTCGTGGAAA
>NW_015618166.1:0-1145 GCF_001515605.1 Sinocyclocheilus anshuiensis
CTGGAATAGATGAAACATAAACAGGTCTGTCAGGCTAAATAAACTCTGTGGTTTTGTTTCTGATGATCCTCTAATTCAATCCAGATTGACCCACTAACACCACACTGTAATTCATAAACACTTCATGCTGCTCTTTTTTTATTCCTCTTCTAGCCCACTCAACTGAATTTTTCCCGGAGAGGAACAATGACGATGTAAAGTAGGTGCTAAAATTTCATGCGCTAACATTCTATACATTTAAGTTTGTATTTTGGCATGTGTAATGATTAAGTTATTAAATAAAATAAGACATATTTATTTGTGTTTAAGAATTGCAGGTGAAAAAAGCTTTGTGATTTCAGGAGAGCTAACACACTTTTCTATCAATCAACATGCTAATGCTTTATTTCTACCATCTAGTTAAACTGATGACATTTACTTTCTGACATCATAGAGATCTGTAAAAATTATTTTCTGAAAAAAACAAAAACAAAGAATTATTCATAATGTGAAAACATCTGCACAAACATAAAACAGAAGGATTGTATCCAAACAACACAGAACTACTGCAGCAAAGTGACAGGAAACTTCAGTATTCACCTTAAAGAACCCTGTTTCTACAAAAACCGACTACAGAGAACTTCACAAAGCCAACATCTATTAAAGAGCTGCAACTGCTAAAACTTTAATCATAGACACCAATACTAAAATGCGAAAAAGATGGTGTGATGATCATAAAACTTAGACAGTTGGAGTACCAAGGTAAAATTCAACATCTGCCCTGGCTATTTCAGTCTGACTTCAATATTATCAAACCACTGTGGGCAGGTTTGGAAGAGAAGAGTGAGAAGCAGATTCCCTCCTCAAACACCTCTGAAGCAACTGGCAGAGGTTTTTTTTATAAACAACATTTTACTGGAGACTATTCTAAGAAAGGTGAAGGCAGTATAAAAAGTAAATGGTGGTAAAACCTATTTCCAGGTCTTCACATAATTTTTTCCAACCCCTGTATACTGTATATAAACACATACTGTATATACATATACATATGTACATATACCAAAAGTCACGTACATTAACATAACAGCATAGGAGATTGTGTTTCAAAACACACAAGATGTAGGCATGTAAGCAGTACATGATTTAGTTTGCTTTCCAGACATCCC
>NW_015618167.1:0-1145 GCF_001515605.1 Sinocyclocheilus anshuiensis
CTCCCTCCACTAGCAGGCAAGATGTGGCAAGGTGTACAAATTAGCCTCGCTTCTCTTCAGCTGTTTTACTCATAGATAAAAAATGTCCTTAAAAAGCCTCTTCCTAGCTTCCCTGTTACTCTGTTTTTTAAGAGTTTGAAATATTATCTTGACAAAAATAGCAGAGGAAATAAGCCTAGGGTGAGAAAAGGTATAATTCGTCTAGCGCTACTCCATGTATTTGTTTTGCAAGAATTCTAATGAACAGCGGACAAACAACTTGACTAAAACAGCATTCATCAATATTTAAAAACTAATCCTATGTAATTCATTTGCTTGCCTTACAAACTCCTTCAAATCATCACAGTTTACCATGAAGGATACAAAATATGCACATATTGCCAAGCTCAGTGCTCTTCCGGGATCAGGTGTCATGTCATATATTGAAATTTCCTTTAGCAACAGTCTGCATAATCCTGTAACGTAACACACAGGAGATATGTTTTATGATATCATGTTTAACAGCACTATCAGACTGAAATGGGGTAAATTGGGCTGTCTGTAGCCTCTAGCTATAGGTAAAAGCCACGCAGTGGACAACAGCCACATCCGAGTTCATCCGCCTTCACACACCTGCTCCAAAGCACAGCTGCAACCCTCTTTCCACTCCACAGGAACTCACTTTCACAGCTGTAGATGTTTTCTCAGAGCTGCTCTAAAGTGGTAGAGCTAATCTGGGATCAGATTGAGCTTGACAGAATTTATGTTGCTCACTGAATGCTATCTGTAAGACTGATCTGGAAACAGTATAGCCTCAGGTGGCCGCCTCGCCTTAAAATACCTATTTTATATACCAGCGTCTCAATTTCCCTGCCAAACATCTGCTTCTGAGTTCTTTAACTACCCCTATTATGGCTAATTACATGAGATTTTATCTGAGGACCGACTCTTAAAGTTCACTTACATCTCGCCTGCGTACAAGCCAATGGGATGAGAAGTCTCTGTGTGTTAACATGAGGCTTATGTGACAGATGAGAGAGAGAGAGTGACATTAGGGGACGTTCAGAATGGCAGAGATGCACGCTCCAGCTGGTAGTGATGTCTGTGCCAAATGTTTGTCGATGCGAGCAGCTTGCCGAAACATGGCAGTAGAGACCTGCAAGGCC
>NW_015618168.1:0-1138 GCF_001515605.1 Sinocyclocheilus anshuiensis
ACAAAGATTATAAAATATTGTCCTGCTAAGTATTGTGTATAAGGTTATTATAAAGTAACACATTCCATGAATAACAGGGTTCATTTGGTGTCAAATTACTTTCTGGAAAACATTAAAGGCGCAACTCCAATAATCTTTGCAGTGATAGGCCAACTATTAACTACTTTCTAACTATTATCTAACATAAAATGAACATAGCATAAAAAGCAACGAAGAAGTTAGTTTTAAATGTCTCACCTCACTGATCCTGTCCCAGCACTGTATCCAGCAATTAAAACCATAAAGTGTTATAAATGTGACATACTGTTGTTTGCTGAATTTATATTAACTTATTTTAATTTCCAATATATATATTTGTATATATATATGTTTTTCAATCATGTCATCAATGTTATTGCAAGAAAAACTATATGGGAAATATTGCTATTTTTGATATAAAATAATAACATTTCAAGAAACATTTTCAACATAAAATCAAAAAACTTAATAATATTTAGTTTGACTTCCTGATGTTGACAAACAGCATTGTCTGACATTTATTAGAACTGACTATTTTTTTAAGACTCCTAATTGTAGACGTGGAAGTGTACCTACTACTGCAAATAGTCCTTATGTAATGGTTATTAAGCTTAGTTAGTACAAGCAAAAAGACTATAACCGTTCAGCAGTAAGTAAACACAGGACATTAAACTGGATTATATTTGCATGTAGATGACATGAGAGGAAGTCTTTGTCACAGTGGAAACTGGAAATAGAGATGACAGCATGACGAAGCATAAAATAAGGCAGTGTGCCAACTAGATAGATAGATAGATAGATAGATAGACGGACTGATAGACAGACAGGCAGACAGAAACAGACAGACAGATAGACAGTTAGATAGATAAATAGCGGAACAACAATGTTAAATTAATAAACTTCCAAATTGATATATTTCATGCTTACATCAGATCTAAAAGAAGTTGATTTAGAGGGAGTGTGTTGAAGCTAATGGGCAGAATGAGAGCAGGCAGTGAATGACGACCCAAAGCTTTTCACCTGATCCAAATGTCTCTAAGGGCCTTTTGCTGTAATGAACTGAGCTACTTGCACACCCACAGACAACTTAACTAGCATAGACGTTAATAAAGCATTATAT
>NW_015618169.1:0-1145 GCF_001515605.1 Sinocyclocheilus anshuiensis
CAACATATCAGCACCATTCCTCGCCTCTATTTATAGGGTCACAGCGTTCCCTCTCTCTGTGGGGCGAAGGGGGGTCCGTTTGGAACGTCACCCTGCCTGGTTAGCGAATGGGTTAGTGAAGGATTTTGGTGGGGGTCACGACGGAGGACATGGGAATCCCCTACTGACCAGGGCACATTTATTTTTACTTTTTATTTGTTTAACATCCGTCTGATCAGGTGAACTGGTTTGGTGTGTTCTTAAAGGGATAGTTCACCCAGAAAGGGAAGTTCTGTCATTGTTTACTTACGAGTTGCAAACCTGTGTTACTTTCTTTCATCTGTGGAGCATAAAAACAGATGCTAGGCAGAATGTACAAGCAGCTCTTTTCCATAAAATTGTAGCATAAGAGCCATCAAACTCCTAAAAGACTGAAAAAGCACCATAAAAGTAACCTGTGTGATATTGAAGTCATTATTCACTGAAAAATTTTGCACAAATGACTAAATTATTAATAACAAATAGATTTTGTTTCTCACATGGTTTCAATTTAATGCAATTAATTTAATTTCAAATTTTTTTTTAAACGTACTGATTCCAAACTTTTGAACAGGTAATGAGAAGTAAAATTAATAACATGTTGCAAATTTTCAAAAAAGTTTAAAGTATAAATATCATTAATGTTATTAGATTTATGCTTAAAACAAAATAAAAAATGCCAATCCTATTTAGAACTAAAGGATGTTTAAATATGTTATATGTTATATATGTTATTGTTATATTTTTGCAAGTTTCAATAATACATAAAAAATATCTTGCAGAATTTTAAGAAATGATTGAAGCAAACAAGTTGGAATTTTCACTCAGAAATTTCTAGTAAATTAAAAATAATAATAATAATATCAACAGTAAACTAAACGAATTAAATGTGAAATTTTGAAGTAGAAAAACTGAAATAGCATTTAATTTTTCTACTTTTTTACTTAAAAAAAAACATTTTTTACAGTGTATAGAGGTCCAAGAGCTATATAAACGTAATTATATGTAGATTTACAGTTTTCACCTGACAAATAATAAAACTGGTGAAGAAATCCTATAGTTGCATTGAGAAGGACACAGGCCACTGTGGCGGAGCTAGAAAGGCACAACACCTGACGTGTCCTGGT
>NW_015618170.1:0-1145 GCF_001515605.1 Sinocyclocheilus anshuiensis
TTTTGTATTTATGTGTTTGTGTGTTCAGATCCTTCATCACCACATCGCCTCCGTGGAGAAGCTGTCCCTCACAACCAGTGGCTGCCCGCTCCTCATTCAGTGCCGAAATTTCCGTCTTGTCCACTTTGTGATTCCGCGAGAGCGTGACTGCCATGATATCTACAGCTCTCTGCTCAGGCTACTGAGACCAGGTGGGTAAACTCAGATGTCAAGAATAAATAGACTGCAGAAGTTTCCTGAAAGTCACAGGGGAGACCCTTAGGTCATAGCCACACTCTGTTCTGTGACTGAACAACGGATATTGTGGGCATGCGTTGTTGGCTGGAGGTCAGGGACATGTGAGCATCAGTAGCAGCTCCAGATGGTCGCCTGAATAATTTGACTTTCATTTTCACCTTTTGTAAAGTTTATTAATTCTGTACACCAGTGTCCTATGACGAGCTGTACGCGTTCTCCTACAACCCAAAGCAGAATGACCAACAGAGAGAGGAGGGCTGGCAACTCATAGACCTCGCAGCCGAGTTTGAACGGATGGGTGTGCCATGTGACCAGTGGCAACTGACTGACGTTAACAGGGAGTACAAGGTATGATGGGAGAGCGAATGTGTGGAATATGTTCAACATCAGCAGCAATGCTGAATCTAATTCAGGATGTATGTGACCTAAAATCGGGTCTCATGAGGCTCTCAGGCAACCTAAAATAGAGTGTAATGTCCCTCAAGACTAGTATTAGAATAATGTGGTTGGAATAAAACGAGGTTTTAGTCAGATAAGCAAACGCCAGGCCAGGTAGGTACTATATGTGCTAGTGGTTTATTTGTGAACGAATCTGATATACTTTGGTTGTGAATGACTCTAACTCAACTGTTAATTGAGTGAATGATTCAGTTGTTCATTCATAATACAAAAAGACTTGTCATCACCTATTTGTATAACAATATAACCTGCAGAAAAGGTCACTGAATAAATTAGTGCATGAATATGAAGAAATCTTTTTGATGGATTGAAAACATATTAGATGCTGAGATTAATCAAATATGTGAATCTTTATTGTAAGTATATTTAGAAGCATTGCAGAAAATTATAATATAGAATTATAATATTTATTATTACTATATGTATTATTTTAGATTTATTTTATATTT
>NW_015618171.1:0-1146 GCF_001515605.1 Sinocyclocheilus anshuiensis
AAAAAAAGTAATTCTACATGAAGTTAAACTCACTCTCATCAATGCTGGCATTTTTAAAATCACATGACCATGATGGGTCTTGTAATTCAAGTAATAATAGTAAAAACAACAGCAATGATAATTAAAATAAAACAACATGTTATTTTATACTGAACTATTTGTGTTCTTGAGGGGGCTTTTCAAAGCATTCAAATGCAAAACAAGTAAACCAAACATGGTCATGGTAAAGTCATGTGTGTGATCCACTAGTCCAAACAGAATGAGTACGAGTGGAAAAATAAAAAGTCCAAACAAGCAGACCCTGATGGAGCAATGAATCAATCTGGCCTGACAATATGCAGCACCAGTGCCACACAACAAGGACAAACGGCAGAACCTCGAACACAAAGGGCCACAGCTGCCAAACCGCAAAATGCCCCTATGACCAAACCCACAGCCAAAATACAGCTCTTACACTTCCCTTTCTCTCTCTCTCAAAGGCCAGAACAGAAAGTCGACTGGACATCTCAGCAAGCCGGTCTAATATGCAAATCAAGTGAAACTCACACACCTTCTGTTTTTGAATATGAGCAGCAGCCCTCTCATTTCCAAAGAGCTAAAGAAAAATTAAGCTCAAGCAACTCCTAAATTGAAACTGTATAGCCTAACAATAAAATAAAAAAACAGCAACAGCAAGAATATGAACACCTTAGCAACCTTAGACAAATTGGTAGGATTTACTACACTGCTGAAGTCCTCATGACAGCTCTAACCAGGCTAGAAAGATGCCTCCAAAGCAGTCCAGTAGACCAGTGTAGTTTGTTCTTGGAAGGAGATCAAAGAACACCATACAACACAATATAAATATGACAAGAGAGCACTGGGAAATGGGAATAATGCAACTGCATTACAGAAACAAAGTATACATTTATCTGCTGTAGCTGTATTGATGGCTGATGGAGTCAATCATGTTCAGACAAATTCATAATACATTCATGACTACAATTTCAACATAAATAGTTCATAAATAAAGTATATTCAATCACAGAAAACAATCTAAAAATGTGTGAAAAGAACATATAAGTCCATGGGGGAAAATGTTTATATATATTTTTTTCTTCTTCCACTGATTCTTTACACATGGGACAAACCATTTCATGACTTTCC
>NW_015618172.1:0-1146 GCF_001515605.1 Sinocyclocheilus anshuiensis
CCTGTTGCCTGCCACGTCCAGCACGTGTAATTCTGTTGCATTGGCGAGCTCAGCAGGTAGTTTTCCCAAACGGTTATCTCTGAGGGAGAGCACGTTCAGGCTGACACAACCTCCCAGTTCTGCTGGCACGCTGCTCAAGCGGTTTCGGTCCACATTCAAGTTGGTCAAATTCTTCAGCTTCCCAAGTGAGCGAGGGAGGGACTGAAAGAGAAAACAGCACAAGGAAGTTTTCACAATGGGCTCTGCTCTGACACGTCTGCTTTCCTCTTGAAATTTGGTAGTGCAGTTCTGCTAATATCGTTGGCTTCTTTAAGATCCATTTTTACTCATTTGCAAGTCATTTCGGATGAAAGCATCCTTTAAACAAACTAACAAACGCAATGTAAATGATTCCAATGTATAGTTAACCTGTTGACAAATAATTCCCACTACTGTACCATGTATTGTACCATATACCAAAAAAAATATATAGTCTAATAAAAACTATATAATAATATCGAAGCATTACATAAAAAAATGTGATAATCCAAAACCAGTGAATTAAAGAAAGTGGAGTAAGCAAATAAAAGCAGTCATAACAGAGATCAGCTGGTGCAGGTTGTGTACCTGGAGAAGGTTCTCAGTCAACATAAGCTCTGTCAGGTTCTCACACTTGCCAATAGAGTCTGTGAGATGCACTAAGCGGTTCTGGTTCACTTTCAGAATGGACAACTTCTTAAGTGAGCCTGTTGAGAAAAACTAATTTCATGGATGCCTTGAGATAAATACAAAAACATCTGTAGTCATATTAAAATGGTTTCAAGATGAACACTGACTAAGGACAGAAACATGATTTGAAATGAAATACACAGTGTACATAAGTGATAGTAGCTGAAAAAAAAACAAACATTAACCTTAAGCCTGTCATGACAGTGCAGCAATAGGATGACCTAAGTCTACTGACACTAGGGGGCAGTGTTGTGATTTTCTAATCAATAAAAACATTTCTCAGTGGATCAGAATAAACGCAAATCTTAAACATTGACTATGACCATAATGGTTTAAGTTCTAATTTGGACAATTTTACATTACTAAAGGTGTATCTTGCTGTCCTGAAAGAAACCAAATACTGTATTTTAACATATTTTGTTGTAACCTGATTGGAAC
>NW_015618173.1:0-1143 GCF_001515605.1 Sinocyclocheilus anshuiensis
AGGAAAAATTGAAATCGCATCATATGACCCCTTTAAATGTTTCTATTAAGTTTGATTTTGAAAATAAGAGGTTTAAGAAATTCTTTCATATTTCACATAAAATTTTGGGTTGTTTTGGAGGATGTGGCAGTGGCTCATG
This sequence comes from Sinocyclocheilus anshuiensis, assembly GCF_001515605.1. Lineage (NCBI taxonomy): Eukaryota > Metazoa > Chordata > Actinopteri > Cypriniformes > Cyprinidae > Sinocyclocheilus > Sinocyclocheilus anshuiensis. Next base: position 140 of record NW_015618173.1, read on the forward strand.
AAGACTGAACTTAAGGTAAAATACAATTATAGTCCACTGGTAACTGCTGGGTTATTCCATGCTCCGGAGGGTTATTCCAACATTTTCTCTCAAGTGATTGATTGGATGTGATACCGACTGGCAAAGTCAATGGAAGGAGAGCTAAGGAGGGATGTCTAACTATAGGGTAGTGCTCGGCGCAGAATAATCAAGAACGGTGTTATAATCTGTTTTAGGAGCAGGAGTAAGTGCAAAAGCTCTTCAAGACAGCAAAAATATTCAGCAAAAATGACATGCTCAAATAATGTGTATTCAATGTTAATGCATAATTTTCATTGCCTTCAAATGTGCCTGTGTTCTTACTATTTAGAAGAAAAAGTTCAGAGTTTGTTTTAAAGATATTTTATGTTCTGTTTTTCAACTATTTGTGTTGAGATTGAATGATATTTTAATAGCTCCTTTCAGGCATGCACAGACTATTATGTGTATTTCACATTCATCTGTTACCGTAACATGCTCATGGTGTCTCAAAGGGTCCTCTGTTTACCACAGAATTCATGAATGCAATTTTCTTTTAATTATTTACAGAAATGCAATACCAAATCCCCTTTTCTGGTAGTATTTAGTCTCTTATCAAATATGACAGTTTATGTTATACTCTTGTCATGGGCAGGGGGATGTATTTTTTATTTCTTTTTGATAAATGATAGATGTTGTTGTGAGAACAGCTATTTACGCAAAGGGTTTTGAGCTGATTTTGAGACTATAAAAGAGTAGAGAACACTAACTGTTTGCATTCTCTGTTAAAAGAAAACAATAGCCTACATAAATTATTTATTTGTCTTACTATTACTGGAAAACATAGTTTGATATGTGGCAACCAAAAAAGATAATGGTTTGTTTTGATCTGTTTTATTTGTTCAAACTAAAGAATATGTTTATGTTTGTCAATAGGGCTGTCCCCGACTAAGGATTTACATAGTTGAATCAGAATTTTCGAATCTTGCCGATAGTCGACTGATAGT
>NW_015618174.1:0-1146 GCF_001515605.1 Sinocyclocheilus anshuiensis
AAGAAGAAGAAGAACTAGCAGTGCGCGTGGATCACGCTCTCCAGCCATTGGTCAGATATCTAGTGACGCAATCACGCAGAGTTTCCGCAGTGACGGCGCCACTCGGGTCCAGCGTCTCTCAGACCTTGTGGTGCCCTTGAACTTGAAGTCCAAACACCCCTACCGTCATGGCATCTCAAGTGCCAGGGCTTTCAGCTCTGACTAAACCGGGGTTAATACCGAGTTTTAAGGTTTCTAAAGGTAAGAGTGGTGTTTTATTTTAATATAAAGCCGATTGCAGTCTAGCAATTCCATAAAGGATCAACACATATTTGTCAGCATGTTTGATTCTTTGTTGTTTTTCTGAGTACTCTATTCATTTTAGATTTTACATTATTTATGTTGGGCTATGCTATTTAACATGCACACAGCAGGCTACAGATGAGTTTTATGGCGCTTATTTCACGCACACGTTATTAGGTCACAGGTTTGAAGGTATTTTATTTATTCATGTATTGATAGATTGATTGATTAATATTCAATGCATTTTTGATATTTAAATGAATGCAGTGTTTTAGTAGGTAATAAATCTGCATCTTGTTGCCATGTCGCTCTGCATCATTTGTTATGGGATATATCATGAGCTTGACAAACTCGATTGTTTTCATAACTCGGGAAACGTACAGCGATGAACGAAATGAATAGTTATTTTGAGTCGGATCTTTCAAACGAATCATTTGAACCGAATCGGCCTGTACGATTCATCCACAGTCACAACTAAAAAAACGTGCTAAACTCTAAAAATACGCTTACAACTTAACAACAGGACAGTTTATACTAGCTTTATAATATGTCATGTCGAGATGTCAGTGGTCAGGTGATGTCAAAGAATTGCGAAACGAGCCGTTCTCAAGAACCGATTCACGAAAATCAGCAGGGCTATCATTAGTTAAGAGTGAATCCTTCTCACCTGACCAGGATTTACAGTCTGAGATGAAGGACTCCTTGGATTTACCAAGCCTGTATCTGTGTTGACATATGTCAACCGGAAGTTAACAATAAATTAAAATTTCTACATATTAGATTGTATTTTATTAACGTCTACACCAACCCTAAACCTAACCCTTACAATAATGCAAATACAGTAATTATTGTTGTTCAGCGTGA
>NW_015618175.1:0-1143 GCF_001515605.1 Sinocyclocheilus anshuiensis
CTAGCCAATTTTCATTGGCATTTTCTTTTAAACTCAGAGATGATTGGGGCTCCCAAGTAAACCCCTGATTTAATCACGACATAACCCGTAGTGACGGACAGATAGGGAACCGAGGTTAATCTCAGTTTTATTTATTTTTTTTTAGTTTTTTGTTTTTTTTTCCACTTGGGCATTGCTGTCCACTTTTTAATGCATTGTTTTTTTTTCCTACATCTTTCCTACATCACATACATGTGCTTGTGTGTGTGTGTGTGTGTGTGTGTGTGTTTATTTTTTGCATGCTCTCTTACTAATCATTTGTCACTAACCGTAAGATAAGGAGGTATTCTAGTTTGGTCAGGACAATAAGGGTTGAAGGTTATAAAATGTCATATATTTTTGTGTTTATTTTAGTTATTTTATTAAACAAGAATTTTGATATAGAGAAAGACAAACAGTCTGAGGGGAAATAATATCAAAAAGGGAAACAAAATCAAACAAATAGAAAGACTTCAACAAGATAAGAAGTAGAAGAGTTCAACCAGAATTAACACTAGTAAACATTCAACTTTCAAAGATACAACATTTTCTGTTAAAATCCAGTATCCCAAAATATTACAAATACTCATTTATTATTACATTTCATAAACTAATAGATTGAATTAGAGTGGCCTACACTACAGAATAAACACTAAAAAAGCTTGATACTATGAATAAATTAAATTTCAAATTTTTAGATTTACAGAATGTCACCTGCATTGATTTCTCAATGTAGTCTTATTCATTATCATTGATTCATCTTGTCTTATTTGCATTTGTTCATTGTCTACCAAGGAAAAGTTTTGTCAGAACAGCTTTAAGATAAATCAGAGCATCTTTATTGGCTTCATCAACTACAGTGTTCCCTTGAGTTTGGTACAACTTGGTACAAAGATATCTTCAGATCACCAGCAATGATTTCTCATTGTAAGCAGTCTTCTTAATTTATTTAATTGTTTTATCACAAGCATTTGTTTATTGACCACTAAAGAAACTATTCACTTTTGCTATTCCTGCTTTGAAGTAACTCAAAGCATCTTTATTGGCTTCTTCAGCTTCAGCGTTTCCCCTCATCTCCTCCAGCTCTCGGGCCCAGTTTTCTTTCCCAGTCTCCCTCACTCTGGG
>NW_015618176.1:0-1146 GCF_001515605.1 Sinocyclocheilus anshuiensis
TGCCACTGTCTGTGGTGGCGGCAGATTCTGAAAAGGCAACTGAACCACTGCTTCAGCGACTGGGAGCTCCTCTTCAGACACCAGCATGTGGTCAGACTGGACAGCTACAGTCTGGACTGAGCGGAGAGACAGTCTCTGTGGCTGGACCAGCCTGGGCAGAGCCATGGTGAGAGGAGGGGGGCTGGACAGAGGTGAATACTGGGAGACCGGCTCTAGCACTGGGCCCAGATGAAGCGGTGGAGGGTCAGGGAGCACTGCAGGGGGAGCTGTGGACGTAGACACCACTGCTGACTGATTGGCCGACTGATTTGAAGAGGAGGGCACTGAGAGGAACTCAGTGTGCTGTGATTGGACGGTGGCTGTCGTGGGAGTGGTTCGGGTCTGCAGGGCGAGGGGTGGAGGAGAGCTGTCCTGCGGCGTGACATGCAGTGCAATGGGCTGGTTCTGTCTGTGAGCAGTGGAGCTCTGCTGGATGAAGAGCTGGTGTGGCGCCACCCTCTGGCTGGATGGGCAATGCAGCTGGTGTCTGACCAATGTATGAGACTGGACTGGTGTGAAAGTTGCTGCAGTAGTGACAGTCATTAGGAGCAAACAGAAAGTGTTCAGTTTAAACAGTTCTGAGATCTTTGAAAAGAAAAACAGATGAGTTATAGAAGTGAATCTCAACATTTTTGAATTTTTGACCATTTTTAGTTAGAGATACTAAGTGTGGCACTATGTTAAAATAATTAAATCCCATAATTCCAGAAGTTTTAAGAATTAAAAGTTCTTCAGTGTTCACACACTTTTACGACAAATGAATTCACATGAGTTTTTCAGCTGTTAATGACTACAGGATAAGGTTTTTTAAAATTATGTTTTACTCACAAATTACAATTTCTCAACATTTTTTAACCAATAAATTATGTTGACAATTATTTTCTAATTGACATAACTAAAATATACAGTATATGTATATAAAGAATATGTATATATATTATTAAGTTCTGTGACTTTTCCAGATGTAGAAATATTCAATTTTTATAAAATCAATTAAAAAATTTTAAATAAATAAATAATTTTAAACCATCTTGTGGCCCCATTGGAAGTGTGTTGAGGCCCCCTAGTGCAGTGAATCTCAACCTTTTGGCGTACCGGACCCCAGTC
>NW_015618177.1:0-1146 GCF_001515605.1 Sinocyclocheilus anshuiensis
AGAGAGTCGTAGTCATGTGACACCAGCTGGGCCAATTCCAACAGTACCTGTCACATGATAAAAGTAACATACAATGTAGAATGTAAGTTAATCATTCTTTATTGTGTGTGTATGTATATAGTACCATAGTATTATCTCACATCTGATATCAACAGTTTCCCAATACAGTAATTTTTAAGGATAAAGTTGCAAATTATGTGTTTTTTCCATATTGTCTTTGTAACAGTATATTGCCAAAATATCTTATTTCAAGCTAGAAAAAAAAGTTCTTTGTGATTAGCATGTTATGTATCCTTAACAGATTAAATATTTTAGATAAAAGTGAGTAAGGCACTTTAGATAAAAGTGCCTAACTAAGTAAAAGTAAAGTCTGTGTGACACCTGGTTGCGTTTGCTCTCTTGTTCAGAACTCTCACACAGCTGACAGTTTTCCAGCATCAGTCCGAACAACACCATGTGTGACGACAGCATCTAGAGACAAAAAGATAACTCATTCTTTGACTCAGGTCACATGACAAAAGTTAGCATATGTGGCTTGTCATATACAATTCGTTGTATAATTCACACAAATGTCATGCATTATGTGTAATGAAGAAAAATTTACATGTACTCAACATTATTGCATTTCAAATTTTTTACCATCTTTAATATAGTTAAATACTTACTTTCTCATCTTGTTCTGAGAAAAAGCTCCCTGCACATGTGCTTGGCCTGCTTTTGTTCACAGCCATGACATCACCTATAACCTGCCAAAATACAATGGACCAGTCCTTAGAGAGATAAAAACAAATTAATGTTCATTACTAAAAAGATATAAAAGACTAACTGGTTATTTAGCAAAATATCATATTACAAATATAAATAATATCATGTAAAAAAAAAAAAAAATGACAGTATATTAATGGATAATCTAAAACTGTCCAACCTCCTTTTTGTGGTTCAGGATGGGCACACTGAGAATACTCTTGGGTCTGTCCTCTTCCCTCTCATACGGTTCAATCTGAAATCTCAGATCCTATAAAAACACAGTTAAAATCAATTATTCAGGTGATTCAGTAAACCACATCAATTTAAAACACTGCATCACTATGTTATCTCTGAGGTGATGACAGCGTATGCTGTTTTATGGCTGTCTGCACAGGCAAA
>NW_015618178.1:0-1146 GCF_001515605.1 Sinocyclocheilus anshuiensis
TAATTTGAATGTACTCATTTTCAGGACAGGACAGTGCACAGCTTTTAATTGAAGCACTGCAGTCTTAATTAACACAAAAGTTAAACCTCTTAGTCACGTGTTGTTGGCAAGGTGCTGGATTTTATTTGCTGACAAGATCATCTATTACTCCATTTAGTCTTCATTTAGAGCTTTTATGAAGACATTTATTACAGAATTAGTTGTAAATCTAAACATGCAAGAATGTTTCAAATGGTCGTGGTACAGCAAATAAATTATTTATACAAGCAGTTCAGAGAATATGTAAAATAAAGGTTTTGATCTTTTTTTGTTGTTGTTGCCTTTGACAAGGCAGAGGTGCAGGACGCATCTACATATCAACTGCCCCAAAAGGGACCTACTGAGAAATGAAGCCGTGTTGAAACCTATTTTTAATACATCATGTATCTTCATATGAAATGTTCTTGCATATACCTTTTAAAACGATTCACATCGTTTTTTTTAACATCCTGTTAAAAAAATACTCGCTGACAAAATCTGCCCCCCAAATCCCTTTCGTTATTATTAAGAAATAAAGAAAACAATACAGCTCACATCTCCATGGTTGAGGTGTTAAAATAGTTTTACTATATATCGGGAGTGGTCACGTAGGCTGTAGGCTAAATTAAAACGCTGTGTCTCCGCCAGACTTTGAAAGGACACAGCATGGCTTTCTGTCAGAAGGCAGGTATTCTTCTTCTTGGGTTATCTGCATACAGTTTCACTTCTTGAGGAGCATCCTGGCAAAGTCCTCATTGGACAGAGACTTGGATTGAGTGTCCAGGCTTGCGGATCCAGGTCCTCCGTGCACCCCATCTGTCACTGTGGTATGTGGTGCAGAAACGGTCCCGTTCTCTGCTTTGGCATCTGGAGTACTCTGCCGGTACAGAGAGCGTGGCAGCAGAGAGATCTGGGTGCGTCCTTTCCCTCTTCTGAAAAGAAATAAAAATGTGTAAAGAGAAAGAACTGATGTGTTTCAGTTAACCAGGACTATGATGAAAACAAAAAGAAAAACAAATGTGAACCACAAAAGGCTTTGTCAGAAAATGATGTATGATAGTAGGGCTGCACGATTTGGGTGGGAAAATGTAATTGCAATTTTTCTGATAAATCAACTGATTTAAAAAT
>NW_015618179.1:0-1146 GCF_001515605.1 Sinocyclocheilus anshuiensis
GGTAAGTCATAAATATGACGTTGCAAGTCAAAATTATGAGATGAAAATTATGACATACTAAATTGAAATTATGACATACAAAGTTGAAATTATAAAGTAGAAATGATGACAAAAAGTCTAAATTATGGCATACTAAATTGAAATTATGACATAGTTGAAATTATGAGATAAAGTAGAAATTATGACTTTAAAAGTTGAAACTGATATACAAAATCCAAATTATGAGATAAAGTAGAAATTATGACAAAAAGTCAAAATTATGACATAAAAAGTTGAAATTATGAGATAATGTAGAAATTATGACTTTAAAAGATGAAATTATGAGATAGTAGAAATAATGACAAAAAGTAAAAATTATGACATTAAATTGAAATTCTGACAAAAAGTTGAAATTATGAGATAAAGTAGAAATGATGTACTCTTTATCTCATAATTATTACATTTTTAATGTAACAATTTAAACTAATAATGACTGTCATAATGATTTCAGGTAATAATTTTGACTTTTATTTCTACTTTTCATCTCATAAATATCTTTCTAAAGCATGATTATTTTCTTATGTGGCAAAAATAGGCTTCCATATCTCAGTTTAATTTTAGCTTGGGGATAAAAATGTGGTCACATTAAATCCAATTTCTATTGGATTTACAACACATACAGATGCAAACACGGCAAAGATGAAAAGATGGGTGAAGCGTTTAACACATTGCTACTAAAACACGCCAGCTTTAACCTTGAGCTACCATGATCCAGGTAACTACATTATTAAAATGATATTTCTCAAAGCTACAATACTGATGTGAATGTAATAAATATTTATGAAAATATGAAGGAATTATTTAACATACATTCAATATGCACTACCATTCAAAAGTTTGGGGTCAAAAAGGGGTCAATTTTTTTTAAAGAAATTAAAACTTTTATTCAGCAAGTCTGCATTAAATTGGTCAAAAGCGACAGTAAAGCTGTTTATAATGTTGCAAAATATTTCTATTACAAATAACAGCTGTTCTTTTGATTTTTATATTTATCAAAGAATTCTGAAAAATAAAATGCATCACAGTTTCCACAAACATATTCGGCAGCACAACTGTTTTCAGCATTGATTATAATCAGAAATGTTTCTTGAGCAGCAAATCAGCATA
>NW_015618180.1:0-1147 GCF_001515605.1 Sinocyclocheilus anshuiensis
AGTAACGCTGCGTGTTTCTAAGCATTTCAGGGGACCTTTAAAGAGATATTATAAAAGACTAACAGTAATGGATGTGAGATTAGGGAGACTGGCCTTTTAAAAATTGCTCGTAAACCTTTTTGTCAAATAGTTTTCTTTCAGTTAGCACAGGTTTTGTGTTTTGTTTTTGAACTGACAGCAGAGGTCATAGGCCTCATTTATCTGAGCAATCTTTGAGTGAAAAGGAATAATTTATGGATAGTTTTGGCAGTGTTCACTCAAACTAAGGTGGATAATTTCAGATCAGTGAGGCCTACAATAAATCAGTTCGAAAAAGAAATGCAAAACCTGTGCTAATTGAAAGAAAACAAGTTGATAAATAGTCTAAATCCAATATTTGGTAATAAAATAGCATAATGAGAGATTTTCAAGCAATTTTCTTTGTAGGCTGATTATTTTTGAGTAACAAGGTGAACAAATAGAAAAAATTACAAACATAAAGTCAGTAGGTTTTAGTCCAATGCGATAACATTAACTAGCATTTTTCGGAAAAAGAAAATGCTCTCTGGGTCAAAACGACTGAAACACAACATGAGGGTTAAACTGTTCACCAGTTCAAATATGTGCATGACAATGTTATTAAATTGTATGAAAATATTGTTATTAAAGATCTTAATAAATGGCCAGTTTTTCATATTAGAAGTTAGTGTAACGTCATGACAAAAATGTCAACATTGGCTTAATTATTTAATTGAAACTATTTAAAATAGACGTTTCTGCGTTTTAAGAAAAGTGAGTTTAATATTTATGAATTTAGGTATGAGAGGCTGTGCTAGACACACAAAAAAGATCTAAAAAAAAAACAAAACAATCTGCTTATTATTTGACACATGATTGCGACATGAATATGCACTGCTCAGAAATGATTTTCTATCTGAGAATTATTATTATTATTTGTTTAAACATTATTTGTAACTTTTTCCATTCATTCTGTTCACTTCTTCCTCTCTTCATCCCCTCTTTGTACAGTTTCATGTAATTCTTTTTTTCGGCTAGGGTTCGGGTCAGTTCTATTTCAGTTCAGCCAATCCAGGAGATGAATTGAATTGGGGTGGAGGGACCTTGTGACTTTCACTTGATGTCCTGTGTTGGCTGAATTCAGATGAAA
>NW_015618181.1:0-1147 GCF_001515605.1 Sinocyclocheilus anshuiensis
ATAATCTGGATTATTTATTAGGATTGCATTTAATTTCTGGTGCGAGTATTTATTGTATTCTTATAACTAAAAACCGATGTCTAAGTGGCATTGGGTTTGGATTTAACTTGAGCAATTGGTATATGTACACCGCAAGTATGCATTCGAAAATGCATTTGTTGGGTAAGTAAACTATAATAAACTATAATACTATTCCAAATAATATATATATCCTAAATAAATATATTAATTTGAAACTGTCACTAACCTATTTTCCTTCACACATTTTATTGGAATGAATTCTACGTCTGTTTATCCGTTTTCTGTTTTTGTAAAGGTAAAGTTTTTGTTTCTTTCTGTTATTGTTTTTGGTACTGTTATTGCCATTTTGTTATTTGGTTGTCTCTAATTTGTGTAGTTGATTTCAACAAGACGTTTTGATGCTAGGCTATTTACATAGGCTATTGACATGATTTTTGTTTGTTTGTTTATTCATTTGTTTTAAATTATGGTGTAGCTACTATAAATGCTTGTTAGTTGAAATTGTAAATTATAGAAGTAAAAGGTTGAAACCTTATTTTGTATTTTTGTTTCGGAAAGACATGGCACAACATGGTAATTATATAGCAAAACAACAGATTGAGAGCATCAGCCTCTAAAAGCTAAATATGGAGTCTGTTTTAGCTGCATTTAGGTCGTGGATAAATTAAGCATGGTGTAAAGATCCTTCACGGAAAGGAAAATAAATAGCCTACCACTAATATTGGACTGTAGCTTTCCTCTGCCTTCCACTCACCTCTTTCTCGTTCGAATTTTTATTTTCGACTATATGATTCATATTCAAGTAGGTTCATTTACATGGCAAAAGAAATAAAAAGCACACAAAATACCGTTATTTTTTTATCATTTTTTTTATCCCTACTTTACCTGCTTTTTGAATCCGATCCTCAAGTTGTCGTTGTATCAGATGACTGAAAATAGGCTACGGAAAACTGATTATTACACAAACTTTTAAGTGCTTTGCTATTTATTAACGCGAACACATACATCTCGTATTCGTATAGATTTCAGATGTTTATACTTCTATGAGGAACAATGACCCATCTGCGGGAAGTCAAGGGAAATACATACACTCTTAAAAATAAAGGTGCTTCAAAAGGTTCTTCAA
>NW_015618182.1:0-1147 GCF_001515605.1 Sinocyclocheilus anshuiensis
TTTTTTTTATATAATGTTGTTGTTTTTTGGTGTTGAACATATCTAATTTTGAAGTCCCACTTTATATTAAGTGTCTTTACTTATGTCAAAAAAAAATTTGTTTTTGAACCATGCATTTTTGATACACGTAATATTAGGGACACGTTTCGTGGCATGGGCTAGGGGTGCGTTAACAGTGTTATTATAGATAAAATTACAGAAATTATATAGAGATGTAATTACATCCAGTTTTTATTTTATTTTGTTTTAATAGAAGTACAATGTAAAAACATGTATGTATATAATAAGTGCAGCTTATCAAATTATTCATTTAAATGTTAGTACACCGTAGTTAAAGGCACTATAAATAAAGTACAATAAATAAATATAACTTTGACTACTGTCAGATAAATACACAGTAAAATAAATATTGTGCATTTAATACGTTTGGTGCTCTAGATCAATGTAGAGTGTTTTTCATTTTTGAGTGCAGTAAATGAGCATTCTTATAAAAGTTTATAACTTTATCTCTAACTATTTATTCTTATTTTATTAAGAATGGAAGATGCCACCTGTGTTTAAGTATGTTTGCACGATGTTCCCTAAAATAGCAGGAGGTATTCAAGATAAAAGATCCTTAAAAGCTTCTATGAAGTAATTGAACTTTTTTTTTTTTTTAAATCCCTCCCAAACTACTTGGTATCATAATAACAGTTTCTGAGGGGATAGCGTGTTCTCAAAAATCTAAGAACAAATGATGACATAATAACATTACAAGAAATCTGACATAATTATATTATTGTCATACTGTGTAGCTGAAAATATTATTTCTTAATGTTTTCCAACCAGTACAATGTAGTATAAACATTTCCTGTAAAAATCATATTGGTGCACCTCTAATAATGGATGGTCTACCCTTCTGTGTTGGTCCTCAAGATCACAGACACTCAAAATGAAAATATCACAAAAGCTAATTTGATTTTCACACAGTGCCTTTCAGCTTCTGTTTGCACCCCTAGAGGGCAGTATTTCTTTATCAATACATTTCTTTTGAAAGACACTGAGGCCCTGTCCACAGCTTTTTCTCGTCCACACGTAAAAGCAGCACCAGGTCACTGAAATTGAACATTTTTGAAAACGCCTGCCAGGGTGAAGATTTCAAAAACTC
>NW_015618183.1:0-1146 GCF_001515605.1 Sinocyclocheilus anshuiensis
ATGAACTTTTCCACTACATTCTAATTTATTGAGATGCACCTGTAGATGCCGTCACGTCAGTCGAGTCCATGGTCGAGTCACAGTTCATTCATTTCATTCACAAGTGAACGTGAGCTATTTACACGCCTAAAACATTGAATTATGGAAACATAACGGCCAGCGTACTTCTTTAAAAAGGAAAAAGAAAAAGAAAAAGCAAGACACATATAGCAGTTCATTCCCTTGGCTCGTTCACCAAAAGATTCGTTCACTGAATCGTTTAGTGATCATTTCTGCAAGTGTAACGTTACATGATGTCACTTTACATCATTCACGAACGAGTCACAGTAATTAACGAAAACGATTTACTTATCTAAAAGATTCGTTTAAAACGATTCGTTCATGAACAAAACGGCACCTAGTGCTGCGGACTTCACTAATTTGCATACACTTTTTGAGATTGACAAAGAGCAATAAAGTTTTTAAGCTCATATCAAAGGGCACAGACGTGTGGGTCTTTCTTTATAGCGGTTCATACTAGTGTATGCTTTTCTTTGCTACCGCAAGATTGTTACAATGTGCAACTTTTTCTCTTGCGTATCATGAAGATGAAAGCGAATGACACCCTTCTTCTTCCACGGAACATTCTGATAGGGGACTGTGGCAAAATTAAAGCAGATACGTGACCTCTCAATGAGAAAATACCTCTCGTTGAAAAGAGAAAACGAAACCGCAGCTGACGTAGACGCCGAGCGGAGGCGCGGCTCACATTCCTCTTATCTGCGAGCGTCAGTCTGTAGAGCTTCAGTGGGAACTATGGACAATCAGTGAGCATGTGCCCTGCTGTTATCACACTGACCGAGAGGTAAGCAAACGACTGGTATTTTATAGATATTATATCATTTTGTATATGTCGAACAGTTAGTACTATTATCATAGTTTGAAATGTACACAGTAGGACGAGCAGGTTGGTCATCGGCAGTGACTGAAAACCTTGTCAGCTGCCTATTTCTAGTCAGTGTTTCTGAGCATCAGTATATTTTAATAATGATAAACTGTTATTGTTGTTGTCGTCGTTACACATGCTTTTATTCCACATTAAGTATGTATTAGGAGATGAGGTTGATGAGAATTTTTCAGCACGTTGTGTGTGTGTGTGTGTGTGTG
>NW_015618184.1:0-1144 GCF_001515605.1 Sinocyclocheilus anshuiensis
ATTCATTCTTATGACAAGGATGCACTGATACAGGAAGAAAGAGGGTGAGGAGGAGGAGGAGGGGTGGATGAAGAAAGAGACTGCCCAGGAGGGAACAAACAGCGAACACAAAAAAGATAAAAACGAGGGGAAAAAAGTTGCTGAATTCGAGGTATCACATAAAGAAGACAAGGATAGAAAGGTGGAGAGTCTAGAGGGGGTTGGAAGAAGATGGATAAACCGGTTGCGTTTCGTAGATGCAGATTGATGTGGTGGGCCGATAACGTGGTCTCGGCGGACATGGTCATCTGGAGCTAGGGAGGAAAAAGCTGTCTGCGTTCAAACATACATCCTCGGAAGGAGGAGATCTTTAGCCCCAAAACAGATAAGACATTAATATTGCTTTGGAAAAAACAGTAAATAAATACAAACAAAAAATGGAATAGTAAATGGCTCTAGCTAGATGAGTTGTAATTGAATGAGACCCTCGGTCTAATCCACATCTGGTGTGGTCTGTACGCACTGACCTCCGTGAGCTCTCTCGATCTGTCCAGGTGCTCTGCGCTTCTGCCTTTGACCCACAGCCAGATTCTGTCCAGCTCAGCACGGCCCGACAAGTCCATTAAGATACTAGAGATCTGAGTCTGGTGCATCCTGCTATAATTTCAGGGACTGAATCTGTTTCATACTGCTCAAGTTCAGTTTTTTCTACTAAATCTTCTAACAAACAAAAAACAAGCAGCCAATCTATTTCACTTTTAACTGGATTAAGTACACTATTTGCTTACAATCATTATATCAGTTTTTATGCTAAGCCTGCAAATAACAAACACACTTTTTATTATGAAACATGATATTGTATGCTATTGTATGATTTAGAATGCACAGTATCATTCAAAAGTTTAGGGTCAGATTTTTTTCAGAATCAGAGGTCAGAAAGGCATTTATAATGTTACAAAATAAATTCTATTCAAAATTCTAAATAAATGATGTTCTTCTGAACTTTCTATTCATTAAAGAATCATATGGAAAAATGATCACAGTTTCTACAAAAATAATAAGCAGCACAACTGTTTTCAACATTAATAAGAAATTATTCTTAAGCAGCAAATCAGCATTGTAGAATGATTTCTGAAGGATCATGTGACACTGAAGACTGAAGTAA
>NW_015618185.1:0-1147 GCF_001515605.1 Sinocyclocheilus anshuiensis
ATAATGGGAGGGTGACCTCTGGTGGCAAGCGGACGGAAGTCCATGAACAGGATTCGTGACACTAAAATATTAAAGCACATGTAAAATATTTGATTATAATTTAAACTGTAGTTTTATTTGATATTGCATTTAAAGTTAATATATTTTAAATGTACTAAATCACAACTTTGGCATTACAAATGTGTAATTGCAAATAGATTTAAATACGAGTTTCAATTGAACTTACATTAAAGTATGTTTTAGTTTACCATAAATGTTTGTCAGTACATTCAGCAGTTCGCTTTAACCATAAGACAATAATTATAAAATTACATATAAAAATGTGCTTAAGTCCTACTTAAGTGGGTCAAAAACACTCAAAAGTTCAGCTAAATGCATTTATTATAAGTTAAAACCATAATACATTTTTATTCAGTTGTAAACAACATGCAGTTAAGTGTCTGAAAACCTTGCATTTAGTTCTCACTTTTGAAGCATCTTATTTCCATAAAAAGTTTTTAAATTTTTTTTTTTTAAGTAGGCTAAAGTGTACTTCATTTTCATAATGGCTGAGGTAACGGCAGTTTTTCTTCAGTTTGTCAGGATGTCCACGGGCTCGGAAGACTGGAATAAAGATAACACACAGTAAAGAGGACAAGGAAGACCAGGAGCCGATCAGGTACCGACTCACTGCCTTTAAAAAGCAATAACTTCTTCTGCATTCACCTCTGCTATGAAGTGACATCAAAACCATAATTATTTCCATTCCTGGATGTGAATATTTAATGTAGTGCTTACCAACTCCATTTAATAGACTACATTCACAGCAAATGTTCAACAAATGTTTAAAATTAATATCAGAAAATGGAATTTTAAAAATAAATTTAAAGATCAAGTTAAAGATAAGAGTAGGTAAGGTAGGCAATAAGAGTAGGTAACACTTCACAGTGAAGTTCCATTAGTTAATGCATTATCTAACCATTAACTAACATTGAGCAATATTTTTTTTCTATAGTATTTATACATCTTTGTTAATGTTAGTTACTAAAAATACAAGTATTAACATAAAACTATAACTTGGGTTACAATTAGGTTAACCTCAGGAAGTACTTAGGTAGTCAAATGCACTATTCAGGTGTAAAATGCTCTTTTAGGACACAAAAGTGAC
>NW_015618186.1:0-1147 GCF_001515605.1 Sinocyclocheilus anshuiensis
AAAAAAAAACAAATGACTACAAAAATCATGTAAATTCATTAATAATAATGTAAATCATAATAAACATTCCGTTATTAAACTGCATCTGTAATTACGGAATTGTATTATATTAATTATGAAATATTTTATTTGACTATTTTAAGTTAAGGTTGCTATTATAAATACAATTTAGATTCAATTTAGATTATTTAAATCAATATTTAAGAAAATTCATTTTTATTGCAACTTCTAATTTCTGTTAAAAAAACAACAAAAGTGAAAAATTGAAATAAGCAGCAGAAGAACCAGAAATATTTTGGGGGGCCTTCAAATATTGTCTTTGACAACGGGGGGGCCTCAGAGTCAGAAAGGTTGAGAACTGCTGATCTAATATATACCAACCAAACATTAAAAAACTAAATTAGACTACATAAGAAAATTTGTATTTAAAGCAGGAAGAAATAGATAAAGCTTATTTGCATCAGTTCCACTTATATTAATGTTTTGCTTGTGGCATGCAAATATGAAATGCCGAACTTCACAATGCAATATGTGTATTTGCTAAATATTATTGTAATTCAGCAGCTAATAATGTAAAATGATCTATTCCATTTCCTTTTCCTAATGATTGAATCTATTCTGGGCGGCTCGGATAACTTGCTTTGTTTTGTCCTGACCTCAAATAGTTAATGTTTAAGCAGTGCAACATGATGTAAGTGTGGGCATGGCTGCGGCAGCGCTCTCCCCTCTAGCCAACCTCGCATCAGCCCCGTCGTCCACACATTTTTTTTTTTAAAGGTGGGGGCCTTAAAAGAATATTAAGGTGGCCATGTTTGTTCGATTACTGCGTGCACTTTTGGAAAAAGACAGTTACCAAACAAGTCTGAAGCAGTGAGAGAGCGATAGCTCACACAATAAAACGAGTTGAAATACAAGTTGCACCCCTCCAGTAACAATGTGATTATTTTAAGGAGGGAGGGGAGACTGGAGAGAGAGAGAGAGAGAGAGAGGAGGAGGAGGAGGAGGAGGGGGGACGTTCTGAAATAATATAGTCAGCCATTTTTATGTAAGGGGATTTTTTTATTGGGGGGGGTTGTTAAAAAATAAATATAAGGGCGGCCATCTTTGTTTCTCTGCCTTGTAGTGTAAAATATTCCAAAACGCCCCC
>NW_015618187.1:0-1148 GCF_001515605.1 Sinocyclocheilus anshuiensis
ATTATTATTATTATTATTATTTAAAATATGACATAAAGGATGAGAGCCATCTGTTCTTTGCCTTCCCAGTGTGCATTAAAATGTTAATGCAGATATCTAGCCATGAATTATCATTAGAATAGCATATCTTGCCATATACTCATAACATCTTACAACATCATTTTGAAATGAAGGACAACATAACTGTGATAGGCCCACATGGAATCTATGCATTGTTTTTTGCTGATTGTGGGGAAACAAACTGCTGAATTGGTTTAAATATATGCAGCTGATACAGCTTTGTGAATAAAGGGTGGTAAAAATCTGAAATCTGCTGAGTGTTCTGTGGAATTCTGTGGGTATTTATTCTGTGTAGGCCTACTGATTGCACATAAATTCCTTCTTACTGTGGTGTTTTTTGATGTCAAAATCTCAACCTGAGTCATATATGAAAATATGGCCTGGACATGTTGCAATAAATCTATTACAATTTCTTTGTAAAGAAGAGAAAAGTATTTATTAAAGGGAGTAGACAAGCATAGTTCTTAAAATCATAACCCAAATTTGCCCCTGGGCTTCATAGCTAAGGACAACTGTGCCACAGACACAATAGACCCTACAATACACAGTAGATTCACAAAAAAACAAACAAATGACTCCTTTGTCATTTTGTACTTATCGTTGTTTAAGCGTTGTGATTGACACCTTTACAAACACAGATGCATTTGATTTTCGTCTGAGGAACAGGCACAATGTATACGTAAATGCATCTTGTAGTCAAACCTCTAGTCTTAAATTACCAAACACTCTTTTTTTTACCCGATCTGTTGAGACATCACCATTTTTAAGAAACCACTGAAGATTCGAGAAAGAAAAAAAGGTGTTGTATTTTACATACTTTATTTTCTTTGGTGAATATGGTAGATGTATGTGAAAGTAATATGTTTGTGGTGTTTGACGTTGTTCATGTTTCCACATGTGAAAATGAGTTTTTGCTGCTGGTTTCTAATAAAAGTTCTGGTAACACTTTAGTTTAGGGATCAATTCTCGCTATTGCAGTTTTTCTCAATCGATTTGACACATTTGTCCAAACTAGGGTCATTGTTCTCAAAACAGTTCACACTAGAGTTGCCAACATTAGACATTTAACAAAGATATTTAAAACATTT
>NW_015618188.1:0-1148 GCF_001515605.1 Sinocyclocheilus anshuiensis
ATCAGTTCTGATGATCCTGAATTGGAACCGCTAACCAGGCCACTACAGACGCCACAACAACTGGAAGAAGCTTCGGACAAGCTGAAAGAGACCTCTCACAGAAGGAAAGTGGTATGTGAAAATAGGTCATTGCTGTGTATTCCCAGCTAACTTTTTGTTTTTCTAAGAATGTTTTCCAAACATTCTGTTTCTGTTATGGAAATGTTAAAATTTCCAGTTTACTTTATGTTAGAGGAATATTTTTGAAAGGTTGGTATGAAGTTCCTGTCATTTTCTTCAAAACATTTGAACACCTGCTGTTAACAAGCTAAATCAGTGAAGAAAAGACAAGAAGAACAGCAACTACAACTGACTTCCAGCCACAGCCTTAGATAAATTTTACTGAAGATGAAAGACATGAAATCTCTCAAGATTTCAGCAGACGATTAAACAACTCCACAAACAATTACTAATCAGTTTGACTTTATTTCTGTCATTCATGTATAGAAGTTCTCATGAAAATGAACAGGGGTTTAGATGTTGATGTTTGGTTGAAAATGTTCAATTTGAGGTCACCCTTCATGGTGGTCAGTGTTTGCTTTAGTTGTGCTCTTAGTTCTTGGCTTTTGTTTATTTATTTTTTAGCAATTGCAGATGTTTTCAGGCAACATTTCTGCTTTAATAAAGCAGATCAACATGTCTGCTTTAATAACAACTATTTTTTGTAGTTCTGCTGCTAATTTACTTATGGAATTCAAACATTACTGAAAAGAAAGTAATAAACAAACTCAGCACCATTGTCACCATTAATTAACAGTTAACATTGTCGTATGTCAATCTGTCTCAAAATCTTCTGACACGGTAAAAGTGTTTTCAGAGAAAAGCTACCAAACATTAATGAGTCAAGAGCCCAACTACAAGAAACACTGATCACCACAATGGTGAATTCAAATGTTTGCTTCTCTTTTCTTTAGTAATTTTTAGAGATGCACCGATCGATCGGCCAGGGATCTGAATCTGCCGATTTTCCTCATGATCGGATCGTGACCGGCCGGTCAGTCTCACTTCTTTCCGATTCCAAGCCAATCCGTTTTGTTACCAGCAGCACAGGCAATAACGTCAGCGTTAAATAGTGCTTGTATTGCACATTATTTTAGTCATTCCCGCAG
>NW_015618189.1:0-1148 GCF_001515605.1 Sinocyclocheilus anshuiensis
ATTCCCTCGTTCATTTGTGTGATGTTCGCAAATGCCTTACACTGACTACAAATCATGGAGGTATGTGAACACACAGGACAATCCAACTGATGATATAACAATGGGTAAATCACTTCAAAGTCTGGCTGAGCCTAGTCGATGGAGACATGGACCTTAATTTCCAGGCCCAGAACATTGGCCTAAGAAACCTGAACCCACGCAGTCAGCTAGAACTTCTGAACTGAAAGGGGTACCCTGCTACTACCTACTGACTGTTAAAACTGCTCCCAACCTCCCTGATGCCACACAATTCAATACATGGTCTGAACTGGTGGAGGCAACTAGGCAACCCTCGTCAGATCCTGCTAACAGTGAGTCTATGACGAACAGGAAAGCAGAAGCTGTTCTGTTAAGAACATGTCAAACCCAGAGCTTCCCCGAGGAGGTTGCTGCCCTTAAGGCACAGAAAGCTATCCCAACAAACAGTCGGTTAGCCAATCTTGCGGTCTAGGAATCTTGAGTCGGGGGCCGATTAAGGAAACTAGCAAACCCAGATCCAGAACAGATCCACCCCGTTGTATTAGACTTGAAACACGCAATCACAAAACTTCTCATTAAAGACTTTAATGAGCGTTTGTTGCACCCGGGAAGAGAGAGAGTATATGCTGAAATACGGAGGCATTATTGGATACTCAGGGGTCGCCAAGCCATAAAACATCATCAGCTCAACTGCCCATCTTGTCAGAGGTGGAGAGCTCAACCCAAAATCCCACAAATGGCGGATCTGCCACCAGAATGACTCAGACTGCTTTGTCTACCCTTCTACTGGACTGGAATAGACTGCTTCGGTCCATACCTAGTCAAAATAGGTAGAAGGAATGAAAAGCGCTGGAGGGTGATTTTCAAATGCCTTACAACTAGGGCAGTTCACATTGAGCTCCTTAATTCTATGGACGCAGATGCCTTTCTCCTTGCACTCCAACGCTTCATAGCTAGAAGGGGCCGACCAACAGATATCCTGTCAGACTGTGGCACCAACTTCCGTGGTGCAGACAGAGAATTAAGAGAAGCTTTCTCGCTCATGGAGCCACAGCTGAAAACCTGTCTAAATGACTACCAGATCACTGCACACTATGTGTATGTGGTCTTATGCTGCATAATAAAGGCAA
>NW_015618190.1:0-1144 GCF_001515605.1 Sinocyclocheilus anshuiensis
AGGAAAACTTGAAATCGCATCATATGACCCCTTTAAAAAAAATTGTATGTGTGTGTTTCAGCCCCAGTGATGGAGCCTGATTATCTGATGTGTGAGGAGTGTCTAAAACCATTTATGGATTCTTATCTCAGCAACAGTTTTGATCTGTCTGTGTGTGATAAATGCAGGTATGGCATCCATTCATAGTAGGTTAAAACATACAGTGTTACAGAGCCTACTGAGTTTAATGGCTAGAGCTGTTTGTACTGTATTTATCTAAGTGTTTATCTTAGAATTTCAGTTTCAGTTGTTCATTGTTTCCTGTGCACCTGCAGTTCAACAGCTGCTCAAAACAAGCACTGTAATGTGTATGCTTATTTCATTTTATAATTGCATATGTTTGCATAGAGACAACGATGTGAAGCACAAGCTAATATCTCGCACGGAAGCCAAACAGAATTTCCTCCTGAAGGATTGCGATCTGGATCAGAGGGAACCACCACTGCGATTTATTCTGAGGAAAAATCCTCACAATTCACGTTGGGGAGAAATGAAGCTCTATTTAAAGACACAGGCAGGTTCAACACATCCTCAAGCAAGAGCTGTAAATAGAAGCTGATCTCATTCAACTCAAATATTATGCTCGGGATCCCTTCTAAGGATAAATTAAAGTTGGAAGACAATCACATCTTCATTCTTCCCTTTACCGCGAAACAACCGTCAAGCAGTACAAACCAGACCCCACATCTGCCTTTTTAGTCACATACTGTACAAAAAAAACACCATTAGTTGAGCCATTTGGAAAAACAAGTTTACCATATAAGAAATTACACTTAATCTTTAATATCAAATTTATTATATTATGAGTACACTTTTCAGCAGTGTTCTATACAATAACTTTTGTTAATCAATAGCTAGCATGAAATGATAATGAGCAATACTTTTACAGCATTTATTAATCTTGGTTAATTTCTTTGTTCTATCATTTATAATGCTTTTATGTTTTTGAAAGGAGTCCCTGTGATCATCAAAGCTGCATTATTTGATCAAAAATACAATTATATTGTGAAATATTATTACAAATTATAATAACTGTTTCAATATATATGAAAATGTAATGTATTCCTGTGATGCAAAGCTGATTTTCAGCATCATTACTCCAGTC
>NW_015618191.1:0-1148 GCF_001515605.1 Sinocyclocheilus anshuiensis
CTGGAATATCACTCAGTTGCTGATGTTTGCTCACAAAGTCTGTAAATTCTTCAAAGTCTTCTGATAATCCATGTATGACTGTTGGTCCAGTGTTAATTGGAACTTTAGCTGCAATTTTGGGCACCAAGTTATTAGATGTGTCCTGTTCTAACACTTGTGAAGTCATCTCTGGCATCTCATGTTCTATTGTGATTTCAACTCGTTGCTCATGCACCTCCTTCAGACTTTCAGGCTCAATTATTTCATACTCAGACAGAGGAATAATAGCTGGGGTTTCATCATCTTCATCACCTGTTTCATGATCCTTTGCAGGCTCATCGGAGGATGTCTGGTCTTTCCTTTCATCTGATTTTCTCTTTTTATGCCCTGGAATGAGTTTCTTCCTAGAAAATGGTTCGTCTTTGTTCATCTCACTGTCTGAAGGTATCTGCTCAGGGGTACTACTTTCTCCAGTTCTGACATTTCTCTTCGGGGTGACCATTTTTTTAAACATTTTCCATGTGGATCCCATCTCTCCCTCTGCAGGACTTCCAGTTTGTTCATTAGATGATGTGAGATGATCATAATCGCCCTCAATGGAACTTCCCAGTGGAGAGTCAGTTGCTTTCTCATATTCCTCTCCTTTGTCTGGCGTTTCATCCTCATTTGTTTTTCTAGCTCTTTTTTTAGCAGAACCACCACAAATCAGTGCCTCCCAGGAAACGGTGGTGTCAGATTTCTTTTTGGACTCTTGAGGGCTTACATCAGCCACCAGCTCCTCTTCAGCAGGTTTTGGGTCCCCAACCACTGGTTCCTCCACTTTTGCGAGCTCTGTCAATTCCGAGGATGGTTTCGGCTGTTCAGAGACTTGTTCCTCTGCCTCAATCACCTTTTCTGCAGCTTTACTTTCTCGCTGCCTTCTTGTGGAAAATTTCCTGAAAAGTATTTTAAGTGGACTTCCTTGTACCTTATCTTTCCCTAGAGAATTCTGAAGCTCTCCTTCAGGTAACAACTTGTCATTGTATTTCTCCTGTGAATCTTTTTCTTCCTCTGATGTAATATAAGGGATATCAAGGCATATACATTTACTGTCCTCTTTTTCGGCCTCTTCTACACCCATTCTCTCAATTCTTTTGAGTTCCTCTTCCTTACTCTCTTTTTGCATTTCC
>NW_015618192.1:0-1148 GCF_001515605.1 Sinocyclocheilus anshuiensis
CGTCGTTGCACTTGCAGTACTAAAACAGTAAACTGTTATATATCTAATAAACTCAGAACACACTAAGCTGCACGACAAGTTTAATTTAAATTGTGAGGTAAGGATTGCATTTGCATTTAAAGTTTTCTTTTTCTTTTTCATTGCTCTAATATTTCACTGAAGAAACCTGCTATTATTTTCTAGAATTCAGATCTAATTGCTAACGAGAAACCAACGTGTGAAATGTAAACAGTTAGTATCTCATCATATTTTATAACGTTTGAACAGTTTATTAACCCAATGCGTGCGGTTCTCAAGCAAATGAATTTGACAACAACCTCATGCGTCTTTTTAGAAGTGTGTTTGGACATCCATCAAAATGTCGTACATGCTCCCTCATCTTCACAATGGCTGGCAAGTGGACCAGGCTATTTTATCAGAGGAAGACCGTGTAATTGTTATACGATTTGGCCACGATTGGGACCCTACGTGTATGAAGATGGATGAAGTGTTGTACAGCATCGCCGAAAAGGTATTACTGTACAGTGTCCTAGTGTTCAACCACCGAACTGAACGTGAACACCTCAGATCAGCTTGTATTTGGTGTATGAATATGTTTTGTGATCTGTCATTACACCAATGTTGTGGGAATAATTATGTATTTTGTTTGTTTTATGTGCCTAATATCACGTGTTCCCTCAGGTGAAGAATTTTGCAGTCATTTATCTTGTGGACATCACAGAAGTGCCAGATTTCAACAAGATGTATGAGTTGTATGATCCTTGCACAGTCATGTTCTTTTTCAGGTAAGTCCTCAAGCAGTATAATAACTACAGACAGTCAGTTTTTCCATTGTATTCAGCCAAGCCAGTCAGGATATCTTTTATTTAAAGGAGTACTCAACCCAAAAGTGAAAATTCTCCCATCATTTGCTCTCCCTCATGCCGTCCCAGATATACTGATTGACTGACTGGAAGACACACAGACTTTTGAGAAAAATAATCCACGTATTACTACGCATTTAAATGTTATTGCTTTAGTTGTTTATTTATTATTCTTAAACGATTGTTTCTGTTTCTAGATACGAGTTAAAGCAGCACTATGTAACTTTTGGCGCTCTAGCGGTAATAAACAGAACTGCACACATCCCGCGGAAGAACATTCCAACC
>NW_015618193.1:0-1148 GCF_001515605.1 Sinocyclocheilus anshuiensis
CTGCATTGAACACCACAAATCTGTGCTTTCATTTTCACTCTGTCTGTTCATGCTCTCATCATGTCTAATCGATGCACATTTACACAATAGCACATGCAGTACGTGTGTATGTTTACAGACGTCTCATGCTGCATGCAAAATATGCATATTTACCCATAACTGATGCAGATGAGACTTGTGATGTTACTCTTGAAGTTTTAGAATTCATTATTTGAGTTGAGTTCTTGTCTTCCAGTAAACATCCTTAAAATGGAATGCGTTGATAATCAAAATGCATATCATGTTTTTTTTTTCTTATAGTGTATTATACAGTATCTATGCATATTTTGTCTTTTTAAGCAATTTTGTTTCTAAGATGAATTTATCTTGTTTTAAAGATGTTTTGTTCAATGTTTACTTATTTTTGGGTGTTTTAATCAAATGTAAGACACATACCAATCTGATGTTTTTGCATTGTGTGTAGTTTTTATCCACAGGTCCTCTTTCGAAGGCAAGACACATCAGAATTATGACTCACCAGCAGAGGAAATACTGAGGTGTGTAACTAACTAGCATGTTAAGTGTAAACATTTGACAATCTGTCTGATAAATGAATGTTGTGCATGTCAGACTTTCACTTAAACCAATAACAGCAGGAGGACAAAGTAACAATAAATTCTGAATAACCTGCATTGCATTTTTTCATAAAAATTTTAAATGTCAGTTTTAAAAAAAAAAATGTAATGTTTAAGTTTTTACATATGACAGATGATGTGTGTACTTCGGTCTCTGTGTACCTACTTAACCATATTTTGTGGACAAATTTATACCCAGAAGTGAGCTAAATTTGACAAAATGGCCCAAACCCTCTTTTCTGAGATGTCCTCGTTTGTAAAAACGGCATAAAAATAAAGTCGAGTATTTTCCTATTGTAAAAAAGCAGAAAGAGTGTGGGTTAAGTTATATTGTTTTAATGAGCTGTAAGCCTGTATAAAAACAATAGAAATCTATGCAAAGTAAGCGTGTGTGTGTTGTTCAGCAGATATAGTGAGGGGTGAGCACCTGTGGTTGGTTGACCTTTGCGTGCAGTAACGTGTGTGGAATGGTTCACCTGTGGTGGTGAGTTCTGGTTAAGTCAAGTGATCTAGAGGTGTGTGGGTGACCAGAAC
>NW_015618194.1:0-1148 GCF_001515605.1 Sinocyclocheilus anshuiensis
TCCAGAACTCCAGGGTGCTGCTGGTGCCGAAGAAGCAGGAGCGGCACGCCAGTCTGCAGCCGCAGTTACTGCACAGCATTGCAATGGCCTCCACCATGGCCCTGAGGAGAAGCAGCCTGCTGCCGCTTCACAAGATGTGCAGGAGCAGCGTCCGTCCTGGGATGGTGGTTCCTAAAGTCATGCTGTGCAAAGCACCTCCTCCCACATACATCCCGGAGCGGCCGCCACGCAGGACTTCAAAAGACTCACCACACATACAGATCCCTAAATGGAAGTACAAAGCTCTAAAGGAGGAGAAGAAGAAAGCTGAACGCATGGAAAGGTTGAGACTGCCTACTGGGAGGAAAAAGTGATGTGGCTTTTGATGCCTTAGTCTTTTTAAGGAAGTTTTCCACTGTGAAGGCTTGTGGTCAGTGTGAGGGTCGGGAATACTCATCGTACACTACTCTTTTAGACTGCTATGGAGTGTAGCTCCTCACTTTTATAATATTTGCTCTTACTGATATAGAATTTTTAAGTTGTAATGGTTCTAATTTATAGAAACAACTAACATATTTAATGCGTAGTTTTTTTGGTTCATTATCTCGAGCCAAGTCATACTTGAAAGTTTATGCAAACTAAATTCTATTTTTTATATTGCTCTCAAAGACTGAATTTTTAACAGGGAGTGTTATATAAAAAAGCTGCTAAAACATCAAACATAACAATTAAGGACTTTCATAACAATGAAATACTATATTTGGCCTGGACATGTTCTCTTCTCTTACCTTACCTTATCTCTTTGAAGGTTATTAATCCAGTAGGCCTATTATTGAGTCTGCATTACAAAACTTTGCTTGTTTTGTTGACATCCTAAGATATTCACACAGAGGATATTTCTTGTGTGACTTCAGATTTATTACCATAGGTAAATAACGATTACTAATAACAATTTGCGGTGAAACAATTTGCGCTTCAAACCTATGAATGAAAAGTAAAAATAATGTAAAAATGACCAGTTTGCAATATCAAGCACCATAACATACTGTTTTTTACAGCTTAAATAACTGGAACGCACAAGGCTTCGTCAGACACTTTTTTTTTCAATGTGAAAGTAAGCCGTTTTCTGTGAATGTGCGAGAGATCCGGTTCATTAGCCGCTGTAGGGA
>NW_015618195.1:0-1149 GCF_001515605.1 Sinocyclocheilus anshuiensis
AAACTCTTATGCCTTTTTTTTCTTCTGTTGAACACTAAAGAAGATATTTTGATATTTATAATGCTGGTTAAAAAGAAAAGTCAAGTTAGTTCTGAGAAAAGCTCTAGGCTTATTTGTTTGCAGATGCCACTTGCCACTTAGATATTTCGTGTCTTATGCATCTTGTATTTTATCTTATTTTGGTCCACTGCATCTTCACTCTGAAATACGGCAAATGACAGAAGTAAAATGTGTTGTGGATGCTGTTTCACTTTAAACCTAGCAAACAATGTCTTTAAAGAGGCTACAATTCCCTGTAGATCTTAAAACAAACTCGTTTTGAGCCTCTACGCTTTGTCAATCATAAGAGAACCAAAAGCATCTAGCTTATACATCCCAAATCATTTCAACTTCAGAGACAGTCCTGCCACGTATCTATCAAACAGTCCTGATGTAACCTTTGGTTTGCTCATCTTCATCTTCGCTTCTTTCATTTCCTCTCCTCTCTTGCCAGGTCCCTTTGCTGGGACTCCTCAAGCATATGTGAAAGCAGGTGTTCTGTCTGGTAAATTGAATCCTTCATTGCATGTCTTAACCACGACATCAGCGCACAGGTGATTCACGCTCACAGGTTCCCATGGCTGATGTTTGTGACCATGAGCGTTTGTGCCAGAGGCCCTCGGGGGTGTTGGCTTTGGTGAAGCGTTCGTGAAAATAAAGCAGCGACTTCCCTGTGGACCGGTGTGCGCGGCACGCAAAACATGGTCACACAATTCCTAAGAATGATTCGCAAAGAAGCTTTGTTGCTAAAATCTACACCCACACTCTTAAAAGTGCGAAATAAACCAACAGCAACATTTTATCCGTGCACAACAGAAATCACCTCTGCATAGCCCATTAAATAGAGGAATGCATTATCCCTTTAAACCCTTTACTGTGTGGATTTCTGCTGCTGTCTTAGTTGGAGGTCGAAAATTTAAATGTCCGACTAGTTAGAGCTGACTGAGGCATTTGTGTCAGTGAGTTCAAATAATCCGGAGCACATCAACGGCACTTCAAATGAGTCCACATCCAATGTGACTCCTCACAAATGACAACAGAAGCTTGTAATTTGAGCTTTACGACACAAATGTGCTGCGGCTGCCAACTTACAAAGGCAGAGAGCTGTTC
>NW_015618196.1:0-1131 GCF_001515605.1 Sinocyclocheilus anshuiensis
AAAAAAAAAAAAAAAAAAAAAAAAAAAAACATCATAAAATTACTAAAACTAAACTTTGAAATTAAAACCAAAAATATAAAAATAAAAGCTAATTCAAAACATTAATAAATACAAAAAAAATAACAGCTTAAAATTGTAAATGCAAACTTCAAAGAGCTTTAAGGCTTTTAGACGCAATAACTAAATATTGGGATAATGAGCTGGAATTAGTGTGACTAATCCTATGACTGTAAATCATTTGAGCTGATTTTAAGATTATAATTAGTTAGCAATTATAAATACATTTTACTCCAAATAATCCTCTTGAAAAGATATTATTCCTAATGACTTTTTTTTAGTTCAGATTGGTTGTAACTTAAAATATTACCATTGCAATATAAAAACTACACAGCTGAAAACACCTCTTCTGTCTACGCTGTGACATTTCACATATGGTAGCTATGGTAACCGCCAGACTGCTTTAGGAGAGAGGGCCTGACCCCTCACGATTTTCTAATCAGCAAAAGCTGCTTACTTTACAGAGCAAAACAAGCTGCTTCAGTCAGTTTGTTTAGAAACAGGACGTTAAGGACCCCTAAGACAACATACCACACAGGCTCTAAAAACACACACGGTTTAGTCAGGAAAACTCCATCGGTGGGTCGAGTACCTTTCTCCAGCTCGACGGGGAAAAGGTCTAGTCTCTCCACCCTCTTCTCCAGTTCATACTCGGCCGAAGCCGCCATGGGGTCAACCTCATCATTACGCCTGTCGTAGTCCTCGTTCGAGTATGTGGTGAAGACCTGGGAAAACAAAGTCGAAGTTTAATGTATAGAGTATTGTATAATGTAATGTATTTGTGCTTTTCTATGCAAGAGACGCAGTAAGTCATCCACACTGAGAGTAACAGAGCAGGTGACAATTACTGTAAGAATTATGAATTAATTAACACTGGCTGTCAGGAGACTTGGGTTCAGATACAGTTAGTCACCATGACAGGGTCTAGGCCTATATCGTTTCCTAACCTGGGTTAAATTCAAGCTGCATATTGGTGCAAATTGTTTCACTGAGCAACAACAGTTGGAATACAAGTGGACTTCAATGGCAGCCAATGGGTTGAAGGTCCAAACTGCAGTTTCAGTGCAGCTTCAA
>NW_015618197.1:0-1148 GCF_001515605.1 Sinocyclocheilus anshuiensis
TTCAGCAGCAAGCTACCTTGAGTTAAAGGTTAGTCTTTGTCCTGTTGCTTCAAAGACCAGATGTGAGCACACACACAGACACGCATGCATCCGTTTGGTTTCATTAGAAATGCCAGGGGGCTGGAGAGGTTCCCTGTCCATTCACAGCCAAACACCTGCAAGGCTTTCATCCCCTATCTGTCCACTCAGCCTTTATCACCTGCCACCCAGCCAACCACAGCACACACACATGCACGGCATCTAAACAAACCATACACACCAGACATGCCTCTCGCACTGCTAATTCACACACAAGCGTGGCACACACAAGTCAAAATACCACACAAAACGTCTGTGCACAGCCCCACACAGCAAGTGTTCACTCCAACACATCTTGCTGAAAAGGCCATCTTAGACCAGAATGAATTTTCACTGTGTCTTAACCAAGCGTGATGCAGCAAGGCGGCAAACAATAAAATTTCTTTCATGTTAACCGAAACCAAAAATTTGGAATATGTTGAGCTAAAACACTTTAAATAATGTATAGGCTTCAACATTTTTTAAAATGATATGTCCTGACAAATATCACCATTAATCTTCATTTATTTAAACTTTCTGATATTCAGGTGCTTAAAGTTTTTTTGGCTAATGTTTGGCTAAGACAAACTTATTTTCTCATTCTTTTGACAAATACTTTAGGGTCTGCAAAGAACATTATAAAAAGCAATAGAAGATTCTTGAGAAGCACCATCAAAGTCATTGAAATATGACGTCATGACTGGTAAGGACACATAACCATGCTCTTGACCAGCTGAGCTCAATTGACCAAGCTAGTCAAGCCATGTCCCCTAAACATATTCTGGTGACTGGTCTTTTCAGCAGTGCTCACACCAAGAGCTCCACCTGGTTCAAATACCTCATTTTGAGTTACTGAGGAAATCAATACATGCTCCAAATAATTTAAAAACAGTGTGCTCTACCTCTGTCAATCTGTCATTCTCATTCAATATGTCAATTGCAAAGGCTGCAACTCAGTTTCTAAGCAGCCTATTTACTGTCATGTGGAAGGTGCCAAAGTGAAAAGGTTTGTGTGACTTAGCTATCCATTTCCCCTTCATGGGTTAAAGAGTTTGACTAATGCAATATTGATTTCGCTCTCTGGATGGAGA
>NW_015618198.1:0-1148 GCF_001515605.1 Sinocyclocheilus anshuiensis
CTTGTTTCAGACTGAATACTTCTTCAATCCTGAAGTCTTCACTCTGCTCTTTAATAAACGCCATCTTTATAAGTGTGTCACGTGGATCTCAGTCGCTTCAGCAGTTTTTTGGACACTCAGTTCTGTTTAAGATGAGAGCAAGAGAAAGAGAAATAAACCCAAACTAAATCTCTGGCTGCGTCTCAATCAGCTCTAGTTCAGTAGTCAGCACACTGGTGAGGGAGTCAGTCAGAGTGAGAGTTCATCACCTATTAGACACTCAAAACATTCATAAAATAACACCTTATAATGAAAGTTCACATTTAGGTAGTTATGGTGTACAGTATAGTAGTTACCTAATGGTTTGCTGATCACATTTAATAGACTGCACTAAATGAAAATATTTTCTCTTGGTTTAAGTTTTCATTAAACACGTTTGTGTCGAATTAAACGGTTCTGACCAGCATGTGACGTCAGCGACTCAGTTTGTGAATCATTTGATTCAATTGACTCGGAATCTAAAAAGCTCAGTTTGTCCAACGACTGAATACATGATCAACTGATTCACGAGACTCATCTTTTGTGTTCACGTTACTCGTGTGTGGATGCGCTTTACGTTAATAACTTTAAATAAAACATTAATATGTTACAGTAAATATTAAACAATTAATTCTGTATCGCTCGTAAAACTTTAAAGCTGAACAGGTTCTACACGTTAAATGCTTTAAACACAAACCTTTCTTGAGTCGAATCACAGCAGATGCAGGAGCGCGGCGCATCCTCATGACGTCACATCACCACGCCAAAATAAAAGTCCTGCTCTCACTCTGGTGTCTAATGCATAGAAATGTACATAGAACATGATATAAAAATAATAAAAGAGTTGAAAGAAATTCAGAGTGTAATGTATTGTTGAAAATATAATGTATATGGTCCAATTATGTGCTGAAAATGTTAGGAAACCACAGAAGAGTGTGAGATTTTCTCTGACAAACTGAAATGTTTAGGTTAAGAAACAACTTATAAATTAGATTAAAATGCAAATGTGACAAATGTGATAAACAAACAAACAAACAAACGAGTGTATGAGTTCATAGAGTACACTCTTGTGTCAGTATTGAAATGCAAAAAAAAATAAGTTAGAGTCTAAAATAATACCTGAAAATAGG
>NW_015618199.1:0-1149 GCF_001515605.1 Sinocyclocheilus anshuiensis
ATTATTAGTAGTACTATCATTAATATTCACAGTCACTAGTCCATATTGCATTTTGATACTGACCTACTTTTGCTTTATCCATCCAAAATTTGGCAAATTCCAGGACTGGATTCCGCAAATCCATCTGTTTTTTCCACATTGTGGAAATCATAGGGCCCTACCTAATGGTCAAGGCAGATTTTCTGTTAATACAATAGAGTTGTCTCAATTGTAAAGTGATGAAAACATGCCTACGTCTGTCTTCTAATTTGATTTATAGGATTAGCTTTCTCAGAAAGTACAATTTTGTCATTTACTCATCCTCATGTTTATGACTTTCTTTCTTCTATGGCACACAAAAGAAGTTGGACAGAATTTTCTCAGCTTTTTAAGAAGGGTATAAATGATTGTTTTGAGCTCAAAAACAACATTAAACATGCCATTCTTATGTCTTGTGCACTGTATGTTGTGGAGTAGAATATTTTCAGTGAAAATGTATTTAAATTTCATATGACTTCAGACTTGGAATATAGTGTGTGGGTTGTATGAATTTATTTTACAGTGCTTTTTGGAGCTTGACAGCATGTTCCCTCTCACTTTCATTGTATGTTAAAGAGCTGCCTAACATCTCCTTTTGTGCTTCATGAAGAAAGTCATGCGGAACCATTTGAGACGTCATGAGGGTGAGCTAGGGTGACGATTTTTGGGTGAACTACTCCTTGAGTGCTGAAGTGAAATTTTCATTTCAAAAGAACTGCAGTATAATACTATGGACTTTTACATTGTGCAGTCTCCAGAGATGCTTCTGTAGTTGAAACCTGAGGAATAAGACCCTAAACCACATTAAACACACTTCTGCATTCAGGGCAGTCTTTAAAAGTGAATCGCATAGCAGAAGTCTTCAGTGTTTTTTTTTTTATAGTGGTCTTGGTTTTTTCTCTTTATCATCTCTGCATCTGAATGCATGTGTGTTAGCCTGAGGGCAGTAAATTAGGTTTATTCCTAATGACAGCTTGCAAGACCTTCACACAGATAGGTCACACACACAAGCACACTCTCTCCCTTTGACCACATATAGATTAAACCTCAGATTTGTCCATGCTTTTGTTTGTTATGAGTATGCAAAAGAGTTAAAAATACAGATAAATTATTCTTAATTTAAAAGTATTT
>NW_015618200.1:0-1149 GCF_001515605.1 Sinocyclocheilus anshuiensis
CAGCCGTTTGGCTTCATGACTCCACGCTCCAGTGAAACATGGCTCATTTATGAGCCTACCATTCTGCGCGGCCTGCCTGCTGCCTCTGACAAAGTGGTTATGGATGTTGCCAATTTAATGGTAGCTTGTGTGTGTATGAGTGTCAATGTGCATGTGTGTTTCTCTTTCCATTCTAGAGAGAGTCAGAGACAGCAATATGGGTCTGGAGAGGCAATAAAATTTAAACGAGGTTGTAGTCGTGTGACATTAGCAATCTTTGCTAACATTGTGGAGGTTTTACTCACTGACAGGACAATAAAAACAAATAAATACTGTTAATGCCAATGAAACCTTTGAATAATTAATAACTTCCTTGTTGCCCTGGAGACAGTGCATATTGACATTTTAGTTGAAGGTGAAAGAGAATGAAATGTAATTAAAGTGGAAGAGGTCAAGAGACAGGTCATAAACAACGCATATGTACAAGCATAAAGCTATGCAATTATACTGCTCCTCAAGGCCAAGCACATGTGAAGCAATTATTCTTATTGATGGATACATTTATCCTGCCATTTTCTTGCAGTATTTCACTATAAGTATGCACAATCCTCTCTCCCTTCTGTTTTAATAAGATACCAAGCTTCTCTTGTACACACAACACTTTGAATTTCAAGGCAGAATCACTTATATAGAAATTTATTACATGACATATATTGCCCTATATCAAAAATGATATTTACATATATGTTACCTCTGAGGCCATATATAATTTTCATGTGTACACTCACTGGATAGATGAAGATAAAAGTTTGTAACATATATAAAATTCCCATAGTAAAATTTGTATATGAACACACTGTATGCTAATAATATATATGATACATGATTTTTTTTACATGTAGCAGCCATATATGTCAACATCATATATTTTATTTATATGTGCAACTGTATTAAAACTATATGTATACAAAAATCTGTATGCTTATATATGTTTTTGTAATACATTTTTAAATACATATCTATCTTTTAAATTTACTTGTATAATATCATGTACATGACATATATGTGTAAAAACGTATTACACATACATAAACACATATTTGTATGGACTAGATATATATGTTAATATTAGGGGTGCAACGGTTCTCGGTAAAAAATCGAACCGTACCG
>NW_015618201.1:0-1149 GCF_001515605.1 Sinocyclocheilus anshuiensis
CTCTGCTGGCGACATGTTATTACTTAGACTACCACTCCCTGTCTGTGCAGAAATCCCATTTTCAAGCCTAAGCCTCACCCTAAAAGCTCATATCGCTTCCATTTAGTTGTCATTACGCCTGGTGCCATGGCTGAGGCCATTAAACATCCCGAACAAGAAGAGAAAAATGTTTTGCGAGCAACGATATACATACAACAGATCCTCATGCATGAAATCAGCGAGATGTCTGATGGAGCCTTGTTTCTCCGGCGGGACATAATGATGCTGCGGCTTCCAATGGGGAAATGGTGACTATGGAGTATGTGCTGGTCATTCTGTGAGACAAGAGATCTCACTGCTATGGTCGGGGTAAAATACTCCTCTCGCTCAAGGCCCAAATACCCACCCGTCTGCTCCAGCCCATAATGCTCAGAGTAATGGGCATCATTCATCAACCTGACTGCTCTTGGACACGGAGCACAGCAAGGGGTGGATGGCTGACTGACATGGTCATATTAAAGTCTGATCTGAGACATACATTATTTGGAGTCTTGTGACAACAATGGCCTGCCTCTGTCCAACATAACTCCATTTAATCAGCTGCACAATCAGACACTTGTTGTACTCATACTATTAATATCCTCATGTCATGACAATCCTCAGATGTATAACACTGTAAAGGCACAGACATATAAACAATTTAAAGAGAGAGGGACACACAAAGGCATGGGTCAGTGTTTCCTGCAGTGCCACAGCAAAAGACATCACATTTACAGTACCTGAATTGTGAATGAGTTCAAATTGAATATGATGATATCAAGAGACAGTGTACAGCAAAATACTGGCAAGAAAACATCTTTCTATTGATTGATTCTCACAAGCTGCAAGCAAAAAAAAAGTAAAAGCATGGCCAGTGTGGTCTCATTAACATGCATATGATTCTAATGAACAGGTTCTTTTAATGAATCATTCAAAATAACAAGTTACTGGTCTGGGTAAGATGAATCCTTCACTGAATTAATTCACTGAATTGCTGTTTCACAAGTAATACAGTATAATGGTTTTTATACGTTTTTTGTCAAATAAAATCCACAAAGGAGCAACTAAATAAAACATACAGATGCTACTAACTTTAGCAAATTTAACTATATAACAAACTGTGATTTTTTT
>NW_015618202.1:0-1149 GCF_001515605.1 Sinocyclocheilus anshuiensis
TAACTAATAACAATTAAATGATAATTATATTATAACAATATTTATATTTGATCAATAATAATCACATTTTGTAATATATTTGCATATTATATAATCTAAGTATATAAGACTCATTGTTAAACTCAACATTTTCCAACAGAAGAATGGACAGCTGTTAAAAAAAGTAAAGTAACATTTTTTTCCTTTATCAGTAAATACCATTGTTGGATGCTATTCAGTTGAGGCTTCAACTGGTGTAGTTTTTTGTATATTTAATATGAAACAATCGAAAACCAATTAATCGGACAAACTGATTATCTGTCTCTCTAAACAACAAAGCACAGATTTTAGGAGAATTAATCTGAGAGGAATTACCTCAGATAGTCTGTGGAGAATCAGTGACAGAAGGCCATCACACATGCCCCAACCTGTAGGTAAAGGGTTATGTTCCTATACGAACGGGAGAGAGAGCAGACAGATGGTGGGAGGGGGAGAGGAAAAGAAAGAGAGAGAAAGAGAGTAGGGAATGACTACACTGGATTTCATCACATCAGTGACATTAATTACTCCAAACAGAGTTAACCCTTATTCACAGTATAAATAATGAAACTGTACCTCTGCTGTGTCTGTCAAAATATTCCCCAAAAAGGCTGTAAGCCTTTCCATACTGACATTCACAGATATACCATGGCGAGTGAACAAGGTTAAGACTGCTGTTGCCAAAAGCTGTAGGAGAGACCACAAAATCACAACTGTAATGCAAATGAAACTAGACATCCTACGATTCTTGTACTTCATTTTTCCAGTTTAAAAGTGCATTTGACGCAAACTAGACAGAGAATCGTTCAGCTAGAGACACTTACCGCTGAGCGCTTTGGGTCTCGATAGAGAAATACCGATATAAATAGCTGACAGAGATCCTCAGCTCTGATGAGAGAAAATATTTTTCATAAAATAACACTAAGATTAAAATTTCACTACAAGCCCCGCAGCAGTTGGGATAACAACAGCCCAACAAAGGGTTCTCTAATTAACACTAAATATTCTTTAATTTTAAATAAGGGAACAATAGATTTACTGAAGTAATGAAAGTAAAAACAATTTCAGTTTGGGGAAAAAATGTATTTTAAAGTCCCCATGAAATCAAAATTAAAGTTTTTTGGGGTGTTA
>NW_015618203.1:0-1149 GCF_001515605.1 Sinocyclocheilus anshuiensis
TCTCCATTCTGATACTCCCTGGCCATGGGCTGCAATTCATACCAGGAGAAATCGTTTTTTGTCTCATTATGTAACAGAAAGTGAGGGTTGAGTAATAAAGACACATTGATCGACCATCTGTTAGAAACTCTATATACTGATTAAAAGGAATAAGGCAAATCTAATATGCAATTAGATCAATAGAGGTCCATGGCACTTACAGTCCATGTAATGATAAGTTCATTACGGTTTCCACCACCTCCACCAAGTCCGCTGGGAGCCACACTGGGTGCTATAAGGCAAAATAATAACACACTTATATAGAGGGGAAAAAACTACTATCAACCAAACATATTTCTATGTGGAACCACACTTATATTTTATGTCAATTTGTTTTTCATTTGGTTTTATTATTCTTCAACACTAACAACTCTGTAATGGTTCTGACCTGCTTGCTTGGTTCGGACAGACTGGGAGGGCATGCTTGGTTCTCCACTACCCAAAATGTTACTGGCAATGACCTGGAATTCATAATCCATCCAGGGTCGAAGATCTATCACACGTGCAGACTCAGCATTTCCTTCTATGTTCGCAGGGTCTGAAGGAACCCATGAGAGGTACATATTCGATCATTGAGAATAACATAATGTATGATGCTCTAATACAGCAGTTCCAAAACTGATTTTGATCTGTGTGCAAACATGCAGGCCCATCCACCTCACTAAAAAAGATAGGAAGTCATATTCTTTTTTTATTTATAACTGAAATTTTAATGTTTTGTAATATACAGTCAGGGCTTAACACTAACACCCGCCAACCTGCCAAATGCGGGTGGACTTTATCAGTGACGGATAACACGGTCACTGCCACTAGCCACTTTAGTGGGATGAATTTTATATACAGTAACAGAGCTCGCCATTAATGCTTGTCTGGGACAAGTGGATTTTTTGATGGGGCAAGTGAAAGGGAATTTTACTTGCCCGACCGGACAATTAACCTGATTAAAACATCTAAGTAGGGTAGCACCGAAATTTCGGTGAGAATGATTATGATTTTATTACATTTTGTGTAAATGGCAATTTATAATGGATAATGCATTGACAGTAACAAAGTTGCGTCAGTTGAGGCTCACGCAGCCTGTCTGTTTGTGAAAGAATCTCGTGGAGAAAT
>NW_015618204.1:0-1150 GCF_001515605.1 Sinocyclocheilus anshuiensis
CATTAGACAGCAGAAAAAGGTCCAGCACTTGTTTCGCCAGCTGTTTGGTGTCTAGATCTGAATCGATCACTCTGGCACATCTGAGATCTTTCCGGAAACGCCAAAGCACCTGCATGGCGAGAGTTGAGCCTCCGCTGCCAGGCTGGTATTGTAAAGAAACTTCAGTGATCAGGCGTTTTTTCCCTTTTTTTCTTTCAACTAACTGTATTAAATCTTTAAAGCAATCCCGCTCTACGAATTGTGAGTTTGCAGATGCGTAACAATTCTGCCACTTCGGTGGGGCTCCTTTAAGAAAGTCAGTCTCATGCTTCCTACATACTTTAGAGTTAATGACTGAATCTTCAGACTCAAACATATCAGACCACACAATGTCGAGGCATGCCAGTGAATCTCTAAGTTTAGTTGGAGTTGAGATCAGTGTTTCATTGGATGAGGGCAACTGGCACATCTTCAGTCCTGTTTGTTTACTTATTTATTGATTTATTTCCAATCAGAACTGAGATCTTTGTGTGAGAAGTGTCTCAAAAGTCCTGCACGTCCTTATTCCACTGTAGAGACCGAAATCAGGATACCTAGAAGAACGGGATATTATTATCATGCCAGAATAAAGACAAATACTCTCTGAACAGAGTAGACAATAGACAAAAACCACTTGACATGGTCTTATTTTTCTTTTTTTTTCTTTACACATTAAACACACATTTCCCGTCCCATTTCATACAGTTGATTAGTGATGAACATTATGCAGGGCAACAACTCACTGCGTGATGGAGCCAATAAATGCAGTTATACGCCCCTATAAAGTCAAATATCAAAGCTATATTTAGTCTGATTAGTCTGTTTGTGGAGCCTCGGGACCAGCTGAATGAGGGGGCTCTTTTCAGCATTCATTTCATGTTTTTTAAGGGCTAAAAACGATAAGAGTTGGGGTCACTCAGTGTTAGATGTATCCAAAATCTGATGTGGAGTAATAGACTGTATTGGCCTAGTTCTGCCCTGCATGTGTTATTAGGTGTGTTTCTCTGTACCCTAAGGATGCTTTTACAAATCTCTGTATGCAGGGCTTCAGTTGGATTTCTGTGCCATTTGTCAAACTCATGATTTAGGAGAGGACCTCAAACTTCACTGCCATACAGTGCAGTTGATCTGT
>NW_015618205.1:0-1150 GCF_001515605.1 Sinocyclocheilus anshuiensis
TTTTTTTTTTTTACATTACATCAATAATAATAAAAGTTCAAATATTATAAACAATTAATCTGATATTTATATAATTAAATATTAGATTAATAGTAAATGTATTACTAGCTTTTTGTTGTTGTGACACCCAAGCATTTTTGAAAATAAGGTTGTGATGGGCTCTAGGTCTTGGAGGTGGTCTCATCTGGTACTGGGGGACACTTAGAGGTCTGTACTTGACAGCTGCGTACGTCTGGTGCCAACATGTCTAGGTTTAGTCATGGCACAGCCCTCACAGATTGAGCTGGTGACAGGCTCAGCTCAGGGAGCACTGGTCCCTCCAGGGACTAACCAGCACAAAGCAGTCCCTATTTCAGCCTGTTTCCATCACGTGTGGTCGGTCCGTTAGGTCACACCAGCCCCCTCATCACATGACTCTGATAGTGATAACAAAGAAGCCTGTATCATGATCCATCGCTCTGTTATACAGCACCGTTTACATGAAATCAGACTCGAACATGATGGCTAATTGATTTGACACATACTGCTGTCGGATATTTTTACGGTATTTCACAGTGCTGAGAGGATATTTATGTTATGTTGTGCTGGCTTGATTTACAGCATTTTTAACCACTGTATCGGCTACAGTAAAAATAAAACTGGTAATTTTGCTGACCCGGGTCTGTTTGGAAATGACAAAATTAAGTCACCATATAACTTTCACTTTCCAGAGTTCAAGAGGACAGTATTAACCCCATGACTTCACTGGCAGCATTGGTTTCACACTGGCTCAATGACCCTGGCTCAGCTCGACTCTTCTATTGTCTCTTTTTAATGTTCATGATCATTAAATGCTGAAAATAGTGCACTGATTCTGCACTTTTGCCCTCACCAATGTTTTTACAACAATTACTGACTGAAATGGTACACTTTAATCCAAGGTCCTGTATGTTAACATTAGTTCGTAAAAATAGCTAACATAACAACAAACACTATATTTACAGCATTTCTCTTGGTTAACATTTCTACATATACAAACATTAATTAACAACATAAATGATCATTAATCTAGGTAAAACCTTTTGTTTGTTTATGATATATTATGCATTACCTAGTGTTACCTAGTGTTAATAAACTGAACCTTGTAAAGGGTTCCCAATGGTAAAAATAA
>NW_015618206.1:0-1150 GCF_001515605.1 Sinocyclocheilus anshuiensis
CGGGGGTTTTACAACCGACAAATGAAAAAGCTGTAACATTAAAGGCTGAGGAAGCCTGTTCTCGATCTTAGCACTACTCCCCTGGGATTTTACGAACCCTCTATCTGCCTGTCAGACGACCAACAAGGGAGGCTGGTTTATGATTCTCCCTGAGGAACACAATAGTCTTTTTTTCTTTTCTAGTGCTCTGTGCTGTCCTCCCCATGCTTAAAATTTTGGTTCTCCTTTCTTATTTGCCACTGTTTCGCATGGGCGGCGTGTTAAGGGTGGCAGGTGACTGATGGTTTGATTAGGAGGCGTTTATGGGTTGCAAAATGCACGCTGGCAGGTTATGAGCACATTACTGTTGTTGTGTGCAAGATAAGAAACCAAAAAGCATTGCGTTCCCGAGTACCTCCCACTGTGACTCTGGGGTAAAAGGCATTTCTCGTACTAACTGATGTGAACAACATGTTAAGGTCCTCACTTGTATAGTTAACTCTAAAATGAGACCGTATCAGAACTGTGTTCTTTCCACCTTACCTTGCGGCTCTTAATGTTGGAGAATGACAAATTACAAAATTACAAAAAATGACATTAACAAACTGTAAGGAACCTTTAAAGAATTCTGGAAATCTCCTAGCCCAAAACCATTTCTAACCAACAACTACGCATTCAGTGCTAGCAAGAAAGAATGGACTCCATCATCATGAGAACTTGATTGGAGATGAAAAGGCATCACTTGGATTGGCCTCTTCTGGAAACCAGAGGGAAAACGAAAGAGAGAAAACTGAACAGTGGAAGCAGAATTGAAGCTTCTAAACCACACCTGGGACACCATTCTGAAGCTGGCCTAAAACAGACAGGAGTAAAGGGCCATGAAGAAGGTGACTAAATGACTGAGTCAGAATGTTTTCAGAAACATGGAATGAGTTCAGAGCGATATTGGATGTGACGTGAGTTTTCAAAATTGCTTTTAAATGATCCGGGCTGGTGATTGAAGTGCAACCTCCTTGAACTGAAAGTGGGGTGATCCTCTGAACTCTGAAAATGTAGCTACAAATGTGGGTTATCTGTCAGATTGGTTGGGGGTCTGGACCCAAATGGCTACAAAGAAACCAGCCAACTACAAAAAGCAGTTCTCAGTCCCAATTACGACTAGCTCTTTTTT